>NW_020701600.1:0-1644 GCF_002925995.2 Terrapene triunguis | reverse complement strand
GCATTTCATCAGGCCCTGGTGACTTGCAGGCATCTAACTTTTCTAAGGGTATGTCTACACTACAAAATTAGGTCGAATTAATAGAAGCCGGTTTTATAGAAATCGGTTGTATACAGCCGATTGTGTGTGTCCCCACATAAAATGCTCTAAGTGCTCTAGTCGGCGGACCGCGTCCACAGTACCAAGGCTAGCGTCGACTTCCGGAGCATTGCACTATGGGTAGCTATCCCACAGTTCCCGCAGTCTCCGCCGCCCATTGGAATTCTGGGTTGAGATCCCAATGCCCGGATGATGCAAAACAGTGCCGCAGGGGGTTCTGGGTACATGTCGTCAGGCCCTTCCCTCTCCGTCACAGCAACGGCAGACAATAGATTCGCGCCTTTTTACCTGGGTTACCTGTGCAGACAACATACCACGGCAAGCATGGAGCCCGCTCAGTTCAGCTCACCGTCACCATATGTCATCTAGGTGCCAGCAGACGTGGGACTGCATTGCTACACAGCAGCAGCAGCTAACTGCCTTTTGGCGGTAGACGGTGCAGCATGACTGGTAGCCTTCATTGGCGATCTGGGTGCTGGCAGCCGTGGGGCTGCATTGCACCAGCCCCCTTGCCTTTTGGCAGTAGATGGTTTATTACAACTGGTAACCGTCCTCATCGGACAGCAGTGGCTGTCGATCATGGGCACCTGGGCAGACAATGATGGTTATCAGTCGTAGTATACTATTTTCTGCAAAGCACCCAGTTTTCTGCTAAGCACCCAGAAGAAGCCGAGGGCAATCTGGGTGCTGGCAGACATGGGGCTGGCAGCCGTGGGGCTGCATTGCACCAGCCCCCTTGCCTTGATGATGATGGTTATCAGATGTACTATGCGTAGGATGGGGCTACATTGCTACACAGCAGCAACTCCTTGCCTTTTGGGCAGTAGATAGTATATTATGACTGGTATCCATCGTTGTCATACTGCAGTGGGTATCAGATGGTGCAATAGACCTGAAGGCTAACTGCCAAGCGCCCAGTATTTGCTGCCAAGCACCCAGAAAATGCCAAGGGCTATCAGTCATGCTGCACCGTCGTCTTAAGATGTAAAAAATAGATTTATTCTGTATTCATTTGCTTCCCCCCTCCCTCCTGCTAAACCCAGGCTTTTGAGTTCAATCTTTGGGGGGGGGGCATTCTGTGTGACAGTTGTTTGTGTTTCTCCCTGATGCAAAGCCACCTTTCTTGATTTTAATTCTCTGTACCTGTACTCCATGTCGTCACTCGCCCCTCCCTCCCTCCCTCCCTCCTTCCCCTGGTCCGTCAGATACTACTTTCGCGCCTTTTTTCAGACCAGACGCCATAGCTAGCACTGGGATCATGGAGCCCGCTCAGATCACCGCGGCAATTATGAGCACTATGAACACCACGCGCATTGTCCTGGAGTATATGCAGAGCCAGGACATGCCAAAGCAAAACCAGGACCAGGCGAGGAGGAGGAGGAGGCGATTGCAGCGCGTCGACGAGAGTGATGAGGAAATGGACATGGACCTAGACCTCTCACAAGGCACAGGCCCCAGCAATGTGGAAATCATGGTGTTAATGGGGCAGGTTCATGCTGTGGAACGCCGATTCTGGGCCCGGGAAACAAGCACAGACTGGTGGGA
>NW_020701599.1:0-6871 GCF_002925995.2 Terrapene triunguis | reverse complement strand
AAACAGGAAATGAAATTCAAATGTTCGCGGGGCTTTTCCTGTCTACCTGGCCAGTGCATCTGAGTTGAGAGTGCTGTCCAGAGCGGTCACAAATGAAGCACTGTGGGATAGCTCCTGGAGGCCAATAACATCGAATTCCGTCCACACTACCCCAATTCCGACCCCCTAAGGCCGATTTTATCGCTAATCCCCTCGTCGGAGGTGGAGTAAAGAAACCGGTTTAAAGGGCCCTTTAAGTCGAAAGAAAGGGCTTCGTCGTGTGAACGTGTCCAGGCTTAATTCGATTTAACGCGGCTAAAGTCGACCTAAACTCGTAGTGTAGACCAGGCCTCAGCCCCTGCTTGAGGGCCGGAGCTCCAGACTGTGTGATTACTGCCCGGCCCTGATTGAGGGCTCGGGGCTCTTTTCTGACCCATTGGCTCAGCCCCTGCTTACCGGCCTGAGCCCCCTAACCGTGTGTCCATTGTCCCAGACTGTCGCCGGGCCAGGACTGCCGGTGTACCAGAGCGAGGCGGTGGGATACCCCACAGCCCCGCTGAGGGCCAAACCTCGGCCAAGACTACTACAGAGCACTATGCAACATCATTCCCCCAGACATTCCAAAGAACTTAAAGTGGAAATTCCAGCTGAAACTTAATACTGACTTTTACTGTATTATGTCCTCCTATTTTGGAGGAAAGGGGTAAATACAGGAAGCCAGTGATAGCCAGTTTTTTAAAACAACCATACTATCACATGAGAGGGTGCCCTAGACAGCAGTTGACAGGGACTGATCCTTTTTCTGCATAGATGCCCTAAGATCCATGGGATTTTTCCCACAAAACCTGAGACAAATGCATATTTATGTAGACCTGTAAACCCCTTTCCCTTGTGGGGTTGATGTCTTGAGAACTCTATGCAGTTCACCCCCACAGAGTTTCTCAAGTAATTTCTCCCACTCCTTCATCCCCCCCCACCCACTGCAAGATTTCCCATAGAAAGGAACAATTTTAATCATATTGTTCATGACTGAATTACAGGCAACTAAGCTACATGAACTGGAGCCTAACATGTGAAACCAAGGCCTTTGGCACGCTGACAAATGTTTGCTAATTCTCTTCCTGAGAATTCTAGTCACCTCAGTTGACCTACTCTTGCAATGTACTGTATGTGCTTTTGGCCTTGAGCCATATACCTAGGAACCATTTCTCATGCCACAGAAGATATTAGTTAACTAGATATTTTCATACCCTGAATAACATTATTCGCGGGAGTAGCCCCACTGACTTCAGTGGACCTCCTGGTGTGAGTGAGTGCTCTCCAAAGTAATACTTTTTAAAATAGCGTAGAGCAATTGCAACTCTGGGTTGCTGGGGATGGGCACCAAAAATAAAAGGAAGGAGCTTGTCTTTCCTGTGTTTTCAATTACCCCCCATGGGCCCCAGACAACATGAGAGAGGAATGTGCCTGATTCAAATGCAGAGGGGGGGAAAAGAGCAAGACTTGGTGGAAGGACGCAAGGGGGTGGGTTGACTAGATTGGGACAAGGAACCTGGGAGGGGATGTGGGGGACACGTGACTGGGACTGGAAGCTCGGGGGGGTAGAGAGATAAATGGGAGTTGGGAGGAAGGGGGAAACAAGGGACTGGGAACCAATGAGATGGGGGGGAAGAATGTGGGGAGGGGAAGAGAGACAGATCAGATGAGGAGCAGGGGCTGAAATTAGGATTTGCTGGGCAAGAAGAGTGGGGACAAAGAACTGGGGGTGGAGGGAACTGGAATGGTTGGGAAAGGAAAGTCTGACTGGGAGTGGGGAAGATAAGGCAGAAGGGATCAACAATTGCAAGGAATGAGAAGAGAAGTTTGTGCACACTAGAGAACACTATCTCCTCTGAAATCTCTGTTCCATCCTTCTGCCATAATCTACTTTTTCACTTCACAAGACTTCCCCTTTTCAAGCCTTTTGGTCTATTTTATCTGTAATCAAAATACTAAACCAGTCTCTAATCACAATAGGGATTGTTATATTTTGAAAAAGCAGTGTGTTTGGGTGCTTAGTAGTACTTGGCTTTGTGCCTTGTGTCTAATAACATACCCAGGCAAGCTTCCCTGCTTTATTAAAAGATTTAAAGATTAATGTTAAAGGGCATTCTGCACAGACATCATAGAACCTTAAACTAAATTATAAGGCTGGAGAAAAGCCACTTGGGTCATTAAGTCTGAACCCCTTTAAGGTCCAGGAAAATGTACATTAGAAAGTGTGAAGGAAATACTTCTCCTAGTCATTGCCAGCTCAGACTTCTTCACTGATGCTCTCAGGACAAATTTGAATTTTTACATACAAGCTATATCATAGATCAATTATTCCTGGCAAAGATCATGTTTTCAAAAATGCTCAGTATTGCCCAAATTATTTTCCCACTGACACCAAATGGGAGTTTTGTTAGAACACCACCTTTGGAAATCCCACCCCAATCTCTTTTTTGACTATCTGCAGTGCTCCCAACTCAGCCATTGCTCTTAGTAGTCTGTTCCACGGCCCAATTGCTCTGATTATGTGAAAATCTTTTCCTAGTTCAACTAAATTATCCTTCCTTAACTTCATACTATTATATCTACTCCATTACTCTTCTGAGAATCTGAATAATACCCTTCTTTGGTCACTTCTATCACATTTGAGTAAGTATAGAACAATCAACCACTATGATGTGTCACGAAAGGATGAGCAATCAAAGTTTCTCAAAGGAACAAGAGCCTCTACTGACAAATAAAGGGGGAAAATCAAGTGGAGTGTCATAGATAATATCCACTAAATGGACTCTTTTTATCCAAATCAAGTATAGACGGGGTGAAGAGCCCATCTTCCATCCCGTGGTGGATTTGACTCATAGGTATATAATTGACTGTCAGTGTACTTTACTGAATCCTTTACTTTATTGGTCATCTCTGCAAACATTGAAGTATAAGAGGACATCCTCGCCAGGATGTGCACCAGCTACAAATGTCATGTGCTTTGTCTCCAGGAGACATACAGAGGGCCAAATAACAATAGGTCATGGATTCCTCGGATGAGATTAGCCATAGCGTTATCTTCATGAAACCAGAGCTCACTGTCAACACAACATCTATGACAGAGCAAAATGACACTGAAGTCTGGACCGTGGATATGGACAACATCTCCATAACATCCATTTATAAGCCCCCAGGGGAGAGGTTTGCCTTTATGAGCCAAGGAAACCTAGACCATGACAAAGCACGCATGATCATTGGTGACTTTAATAGCCACTGTGTCACATAGCATTATAGTGAAAATTATGGGAATAGCGACTTGGTTGAGATGTGGGCTGAGGCATATCACCTAAGCCTGATCTATGACTCAAAATTACCCAGGTCCTTTAACAGCTCCAGATTGGAGGGGAAGCTATAATCCAGACCTCATCTTTGTTGACAGCAACATAGAAATTATGTGCAAAAGAGGTGTTGGAACCCATCCCACACACAAAACACAGACCAATTGCAATCAGTGCCACAGCAGCCATAACTCCAGATCTAGTATCAATGCATAGATGCTTCAATTTCAAGAAAGTAGATTGGAGTGACTTCTCTGAAGATCTTGACAAAAAATTGTCTCATATAATCCAATCCCAGCAAATTACAACCTCTTTGTAAATGCACTCCGCAATACCTCCAAGAGGTATATGCCTCAAAGATACAGAACTGAACACATACTAGGGTTCACTCCCATGCTAGCAGCCGAATACAAACAAATGTCCCAAAGAGATCCTTTCTCAGAAGACACTATTGCGGCAGGGACAGCCCTAACAAACTTCAAGAAGAAAAAAACAAAAATGGAAAGAATTGATCAAAGGAATAGACATGACCCACACTAATAGGAAAGCATGGTTGACCTTTCACAAGCTGAATAATGATCCAAAGAAAGTAGAGCAACACCACGATATCATAGCTAAATCAGGTGGCACACTGATTTCTGCTCAACGGGAAAGCTCTGAACAGGCAGTCTAAAATACTAATTAGATGACAAACTCATCTGGAAGAAAATAATTTCAGTGCGTCATATATAATAGATGAACTTAATGTCAGAATAAGTTGCTTAAAGAACAGCAAAGCAGCTGGACTCGATAACATATTCATGGAGCAGATTAAGCACTTTGGTCCTGCAACCAAATTATGGGTATTATGCCTTTTAAACAATTGCTCATCAACCCTTAGATTATCTAAATTATGGCAATGACCCCCTGTAATAGCTCTATTGAAGGCAGGGAAGGATGCCTCTGACCCAAAGAACTTCAGGTCAATATCACTCCTATACCACCTTTATAAACTTATGAATGTCTTATTCTCAATCGGCATCTAGTATCAGAACGAGCCAGATTTAGACCAGGAAAGTCCTGTATGGCCAAATACTAAATATCAACCAGCATATAGAAGACGGATGCAAGAGAGGGATGTCTGATGGGTTGGACCCCCATTCCGGGGTGCCACCTGATGTATTGGGGTCCCACTGAGCCTGCTCGTTCCACCAGCCAGGGCTCCCTCACCCTGTCCTTACACACACACACACACACAGCTGTAGAATCACACAATGTCTGCAATCAGCTCTATGTGGAAAGACTCAGCTCAGGGAATTTCCCAGCACTCTGGTGCACACACCCTCTGAAGTGTAAACCCAAAATTTTATATTGTCTTGCACTGTATAGAGATCTACACAGTGTAAGTTCATGAAATTTGCTCCCTCCCTCAATGTGGAGGAAGATATGCACAGCTTCCTTCCCCCCCCCGCCCCCGTTATGAATTGCACAAACTGGTTATAGAATAAACAGAAAATGAGTTTATTAACTACAAAAGGTAGATTTTAAGTGATTATAAGGGATAGCAAACAGAATAAAGATCACTGAACAAATAAAACAAAACATGTAAACTAAGCTTATTACATTAAAGAAATTGGCTACAAATAGTAATTTCTCACCCTAAATGTTGTTATATGCAGGTTGGAGAGTTTCTTTAAGGTAACTTGCACTGCTTGCAGCTTAAATCTCCAGGTAAACCCTTCACAGGCTGACCTTTCTCGCCTGGGCTCAGCCCCTGCCTCCCTCTCCCCCATCTTCGTTCCTTTGTTTCTTCAGGTGTTTTCAGCAGTCTTCCTTCTTGGGTAGGAAGGCAGTGGAGAAGGGCCAAGATTAACTCACTCCCCAGCCTTAAATAGGATTTACATATGGCGGGAATCCTTTGTTTCCTAGTTTGACCCGCCACCCCCTTCCAGTGGAAAAATACCAGAAGTCCAAAATGATGTCCAGTACCAGGTGACATGATCACCTGACCCTGCAGTGTTAAAGCAACATCCTAGGAAACTTCTCAGGAAGGTGGGAAATTAGCATCTTCAAAGTCCTATTGTCCTTCCTAATGGCCCATCCAAGCTGTTTGCATACTGTCTGGTGGGCATTCCCCAGGTGAAAACACAGTTGTAATTATTACATAGAAATATTGACTAACTTCAGATACAGGAATGACACATGCATACAAATTGGATAATCACATTAAGTAAATCATAACCTTTCCAATGATACCTTGCATGATCCATCTTGCATAATACATATCTTAGTTATGCCATATTCATATCATAAGCACATCTCTATGAAGAATACGGGGTGTAGGGTCAGAGGATGATAACAGCAGCATATGATACGATATAGTCAGCCATCAACACTTGTTTGGCAAAGTCTATGATATGATGCATGACTACCACCTAGTGCAGCTCATCCAATCACTTCTGGAGACCAGACTTTTTACAAAAAACTGTGCAAGAAACAGAGCTGCTGGAGACAGCAATGAAATAGCGTCCCACAGGGCAGTGTGCTACCACCAACCCTCTTCAACATATACACCAATGACCAGCCCATACAGAGCAATATGAGGAGTTTCATATACGCCAATGATCTAAGCATCACAGGAGGACTATGCCATTGTCGAGAACAGATTCTGAGCAACCTCTCAATTTATTACAATAAGAACCAGCTTCGCGCCAACCCAACCAAGATATAGGTGAAAAGCAGTCACCTGTGCCATCGAGATGCCAAGCGGAAACTAAACATCACCTGGGATGGAATCCCACAGGCTAATCACCCAAATGCTGTCTACCCGGGGCTGCCATTGTGCTGAATACTTTCCTTCAAAGCACATGTAGAGAAGGCGAAAGGAAAAGTTTGTGCCTGCAACAACATCTTCCAAAAGTTGGTCACCTCCAAGTGGGGATTCTGGGCTTTTCTTTGAGATGTAGCCTTTGCCATAGCTATTCATGGGTAACTGCAGAGTGTTTAACTTGCAGGCAAAGACCACAGCGATTGCAGAATACAGATACCCACTTACTTGGGATCTCTCTCACAGGGACCACAGTATAATGATGCTCCATAGACTTCACTAGTTTCTAATTCATTTCCCAGGTGCAAATCAAAAAGGTGTTTTTGATCTGTCAAGCCCTGTAAAATTTGGATCCTATGTATCTTCAAGGACATCGCTTTCTTCATGTTTTAACCTTGCAGCTCATCATCTGAGGCAATCTAGCTAATGGCTTTCTAGTTTATATGTATGAGGTCTCAGTGGAAGGCCTTCAACTCAGACTCACTCCCTTGGTCTGATAAAGCCCAAATTTGTTCAATGCTAGGATATGTTACATGGCTTATCTACTTAACCTAATTTTCCCATGGAAAAAGTCTAGCTTTCTGGGTGTTGTTTCATTTGTGGGACAGTTTTGTTCATGTTTTTATTAGTTAATATTGGTTTGACTGCTTTTCAATGTTGATAGTTGTATTGTTCATTGTAAATGCATCTGGTAGCTGTTTGGTGCATCATATAAAAGGACAAACAAACAAGTAAA
>NW_020701598.1:0-9942 GCF_002925995.2 Terrapene triunguis | reverse complement strand
TACATTTTACCAATGCAAGAAACCAAAGGAATCCTTATTTAGCATGAGTTCATTTAATAGTAGATGTGTAATCAAAACCTTTTATTCTTCAAATACAACCTGAACAAATTTGAATAATATTGGGACTGGTTAAAGAAATATCATATTGTTGCCCCTTCTTCTGACAAGAGTGTCACCATCTGGAAAGCAGTAGCAGGTTTTCAGGGCCTTGGAGGTTGGTTTCCCCGTGGATGACAAATCAGTAATGTGGAGTCTGGATATACTCTGTTTTAACTTGTTTTATGTACACAGATACACCAGTGCTGAAATGAGATGGTCAAATAGCATGCAGGGCAATCCATTCTTCCAGGAATTTCAGCCCAACCCCAGTGCTTGGTCCCCAGTGAGCACCTTTTCTTCAAGAATTGATTTAATCAGAGACTAAGGCAGAGGGTAATTTCTCCTGCTGCTTGAACAGCTCCCTCTTTCTTGATGCTGCATAACTCAACAGCTACATGCCATGTCTTCCCAAGAGTCAAAATTTGCTCATACAGTAAGTGAAAAAAACTGGAAAACTAAGAGTACGTCTACATTTCAAATGGGGGTGTGACTCCCAGCTTGAGGAGACATACTAACTCTAGCTCTTGTCAGGACAGGCTAGCCACCCTGAGTACTGTGACAAAGCTCTGTCCTTGTCTCCGTGGGTCCCGCATTTCCTGGCGGATTTCACTAGCCTCAGAGGCTCACTATGAACCTCCACATAGCCCTTCTCTCTAGAGGCAAGGGTCACAGCCTACTGAGCCATTTTCATCATAAGCCAGCAAGGTTGGTGAGGAGAAGCTACCCTCCCTTGCACAGTCTCTGTTGTCTCCCAGTCTCAGTGGTTAATTGGGGGGGGGCAAAGAGGGGAGCCCAGGCCCACCCTCTACTCTGAGCTCCAGCCCAGGGACCCTAATAGTATCAGCTATGGTAACTGACCTTTTAGAAACAGGACAGATACAATTCCCTGGGCTACTTCCCCACAGCAGCCCCCATTTCACTCTACTTCACCCTTACAAGAAGGATGTGGAAAAATTGGAAAGAGTCCAGCGGAGGGCAACAAAAATGATTAGGGGTCTGGAGCACATGACTTATGAGGAGAGGCTGAGGGAACTGGGATTGTTTAGTCTCCAGAAGAGAAGAATGAGGGGGGATTTGATAGCAGCCTTCAACTACCTGAAGGGGGGTTCCAAAGAGGATGGAGCTCGGCTGTTCTCAGTGGTGGCAGATGACAGAACAAGGAGCAATGGTCTCAAGTTGCAGTGGGGGAGGTCCAGGTTGGATATTAGGAAACACTATTTCACTAGGAGGGTGGTGAAGCACTGGAATGCTTTACCTAGGGAGGTGGTGGAATCTCCTTCCTTGGAGGTTTTTAAGGCCCGGCTTGACAAAGCCCTGGCTGGGATGATTTAGTTGGGAATTGGTCCTGCTTTGAGCAGGGGGTTGGACTAGATGACCTCTTGAGGTCCCTTCCAACCCTGATATTCTATGATTCTATGATTCTTACCTCAGGGCCTCCTTCCTTGTGCCTGATATGGTATGTACTGCTCAGTCTCTCCAACAGCACACCTTCCTCCCACAGCTCCTGACATGCACACCCACCTGACTAACTGGGAGGTTTTTAACTAGTTTCGGCCAGCCCCTGATTGGCTTCAGGTGTCTCAATCAACCTAGCTGTCTCCACTGCTTTCTGGAAGGATCTTAATTGACCCCAGGTGTCTTGATTAACCTGGAGCAACTGCCATTTGGTTACCATGGTAACAGGGATTTGTTTAGCCTGGGGCTGACATACCTGTTTCTCACTACTTTCCTATAGCCATATGGCCTTGCCCCGTCACAGTACATACCCCTCCAACACCCTAGACAGGTATCCAGGATGGCTAGCTCATCTTGCCGCTTACACCACCATGGCTGCATTCTATTTTTATCATGCTAGCTCAATTAGAACTAGCGTAAGTATGTTTCCTTGAGCTGGGAATCACAGTTCGAAGCGTAGACATGCCCTATGCGAAACAGAAATACCTGGTGATGCCTGCCATAACAATATGTAGCTCACCTGAGGCGCTTACCTAGGTTAGAGCCTAGATTAGACTACAAATCCTTCCTTATTAACCCTAACCCAAAATTTGAAACAACCCTATGTGAATGATGAATGAATTATTCTACTGGCCCACTAGGCCATAGTACAATAATAACCTGTTGGGTCACCTAGACCACAACATGTTTTTAAGTAAATATTAGCACCATTGTTTATTAAATGCTCATTACTAGGGTAAAAATGGCCTTTGTCATGTACACAGACCCACCGACAGCAATTCCGGGCCCCAGGGCCAGGGCCGTCCCTAGGGAGGTACGGGACCCGGTGTGGAGGTGACAAATTCATCACTTCCGGGACCGACTGCACTGGCCAATCGCACCAGCCTGTGGGGCTCCCCCAAGCGCGGGGCCTGGAGCAGTCGTGCACACCTAGGAGCCCTGCAGCCCACGCCTGGGCGATTTAAAAGGGCCCAGGGCTTGGCAGCGGTGGCCAAGGGCCCCCAGGCCCTTTTAAATTGCCCGGGCCCCTGGGCAATTGCCCCCTTTATCTTCCCACCCACCCCCCGTTGGCAGGCCTGTGTGTACATGCACTCTTCTAGAGCACTTAGGCTAATATTTTCACACCTATCCTTTTAAATGTTATGGTTCAGCCTGTTTGTTTTTCATGTATGGAAGTGAATACAAAATTTAAAAGTAAAAGACAAGGTTAAGATAAAAACATTCTTTGTAACTTATTCAGTGAAGGAAATAAAATTTTAAAAATGAGACAATACATAGGTCAAATCCAGCTCTACATACCCAATAGCACTACTTGCCTAAGAAGGAAAATTTGGCTCAGGATGTTGCTGCATATAACAGACTTTTCACTTAAATGAACTCATTTCAAAATATACTAAACTTCTTATAATCTACATAAATAGTCTATAATTAAATTGGCATGTTATATAGCACTTGTCATGGTAACTACACTTTTTCATTGAACAGCACAATAATGGTAATGTAGAACATACATGAATTGTCACTGGGCATCACTTACTGAGATGGTCTGTTCGCTTTTCCCTTGGTGTAAATAACACATGACTTCTGTGAAAAGGAAACAAAAGTTGTTTGCTTTGTGGGTATTTTTAAATGACCGATGTTAATGATCTTTTGCTTCTTTTATGAAAATTCTAGATGAAGAATTGTTCCATTATCCCTTCCTATCCACATAAACATGAGTATTGCCAAAGTGGGACTGAGGTCAGCTCAACAACTGGGGTAAATCAGCATACCACAGATATGGCCCTGAGTGTTTAAAAACAATATTAAAATTAGTTTAAAATGACCTTCATTGCACTGAGACATTCAGTTCACGATTTCACAAATTGACCATAAATTCTGCCAATGAGTGTTCTTTCTGAAGAATAATTTAGACATGGGGATACAGTATTCTGGATAAATATTTCCTATCTAGTAAATAATTAACCCATATGGATCACTTATAAATACTTTATCTATAAAAGTATTGTTGCCAACATTAAAAAGTAAATAGTATTACATATTATCCTAGCACCTTGATTCCAGTTTTCACAAGTGATTACAAGCACTTGTTATGTCAAGCAAATTTTAACGGAGAACTCCTATATAATTGTAATTATGGTTTTGGGAAATTGGGAGCCTTGGCAAAGAAGTCAAACCAAAGCATTTTAATTCCATGGTAAAGATTTGTTTGGGTATACATCTCCTTTGGGTCCAATAAGGAAAAAGCTAACTTTTTGTTTTCGGGGGGGTTGTTTTTTCCAATTTCATGTTGAAGCATATAACATTATCAGTGTAAACTGAATTAATCAGAATAATATTTGAGAATCAGGGAACATTTCATTTAGCAAAATAATAACATATTGAATATAGAAACACTAATTTAGATATTTTTGTTAATGAATGAACTGTACAAAAGTAAATATTGACCTGAAACAATTTATTGTCTCATTCCTCATCAATGACAAAAGAGAATCTTTAGCATCATCCACTTGTTTTGTTTTTAATTTCAAGTGAGACAAGGTAGTTTATACTATGGAATAGAAAATATCAGTGTAAAATAGACCTGCATGCTGTCAAATGGATTGATTCATGAAAATACATTTTTCTTGACCTTGACCCCAACAGGAAGCTCAATCATTGTTTACTTTTCACCTCCCTTCTTGTCATTACAAGCAGCAGCTTTTGGGTTCAGAATCATTCATATGTAGATTTAACAGTGCTTTGGCTGACCTTTTTCATTTTTGCAAGCATTTAATTGTCCTCATGCAAAAAACAAAAATGCAAAAAACAAAAATGCTAACTAAAAATTAAATCCACCACTAAGCTTCCATACAAAAACCAAAAGTAAATGGCTGATCTCTGGCAATATAATATAGCTCAGTAAGATGTTCTTCCAATGCTGGTAACGTATACATTGATTTTCAACATCTGTTTTAAAATAGTGAAGCTTTCAAATGAAGTGCTTGTTAAATCCCTGGCCACTTGTGCAGAAGTCTATTACCTGCTGCCTCTCTTAACAGAAGTAAGGTCAATTTAACCTTTCAGGGTTATGATATAATCCCAAGGGCACAGAATCACTTCTGGTCTGAGTCATATCAGTGCAAACATGGCAACAAAGTGCTTCATATTTCTGTCTGTGATTGCTAAGCTTTAGGGGGACTGAACATTTTCTGGTCAAAATTGATTATAAGTCACAATTAAGTTTTACCATATTTATTTGGGCCTGATTCTTATTTACTCTAAGACCACTTTACAATGCTCATTTTACATCTACTTAAAGGCCCCTTTACACTTCTAGAGTGTTAATGAGTTTCAGTCCCATTTATTTCTAAGTACTGCAATATAGGTTTACAGGTACTCTGGTCTTTAGCTACCAACAATATATAAACAAAGCTAAATCAGTATAGATTTCACATTGATTTATAAAAGCAGGCAAGAAAGCTTGGGATCTCTGAGGAAACAGAGATTGATTCTATGCATCTTTTTTAATTACAGCAACTGTGCATGACTTCATTTCAGAACTGGACACCAAGCTGAACTGAGGTACATTTCCTAACTTTAGGAAAATGTGTGCCATAACACACTAGGCAATGGAAAGAGAGTGAAAAGGGGGGTTGGAAGTGTCCGCAGCACTGACATTCTATGCTAATACATATCCTCACTGCACACTGCGTGAGAGAGAAGGCTGAATAATAGTGAAGCATTTACAATTCATCTGCAAAGATGTCCAAAGAAAAATTTCTGGGTAGTCAGCCATGAGACTTGTCTACAGGGGAAAGATTTTGAAGATGCCATCACTAAAGGGGAAGTATAGGGACATCTGTGCTCTGCTCTCTCAAGCAGTCTCACTGAGATGAGGTTACTCTTGACATGTCCAGGCCTGCTGCTAGAGAGAGGTGGGTGTGAGCTACTTTCTCTGCCCTACCTCCCAAATGTGGTGGTATTATTTGTATTACAGTAAACCCTAGAAGCCATAACCAAGATCAGGGCCCCAGTGTGCTGGCACTGTACAGAAGCATAGTAAGGAAAAGTCTCTTCTCAAGAACTCACTTCAACAAGACAGACAAAGGAAATACTGTTGTCTCCATTTTACAAATGAGGAACTGAAGCACCGAGAGGTGAAGCGACCTACTCAGGATCAAACAAAATCGGAAGTAAACTTGGGAATTGAACCCAAATCTCCTGAATTCCAATGTAGTGCCTTACCAAAAGACCACTTGTGTCCCTTGGGTGGGGGTGAGGGGTAGGGGAATACTTGTTTCTTAGAGTCGAGATACCTGCAAGAAATGCATACAGGAGACATTCCCTTCAATGAGACTTCAGTTCTTCAAGATGGAACAAAGACACAATTAACTCAGCTACTAGGGTAAGGGTCGTAACACTTTCTCCTGACATCACTGCTGCTGTTTCATAAGTTTTCCCCTTTGCAGCAAGAAGTTAGGCTAATTGGAGGCTTATGTGATGGAAGCAAACATGCAGCTCAGTCATAGAGTCAGTATGTTTTCTAGCAGATGCACATATCTGCCTTGTGTGTTCCTAGGCTGTATGTTCACATGGTTTGTACAACAAAAACTGTAGCAAGTTGATGGAGCTTAATCTTTCTATTTGGTATACTATCATACCATCTTAAAGATATTGGTTCCCCATATAAGAGCGTCATATGAGCAGCACAATCAAAGGGGTGTCTGATCTGATTAAATGTGGGAGTCAGAGCAAAGCTACAGAAGCTACAATGGAAAAACAAAATTAATTACAGCAGAAAATTGATAGGACGTTAACTGTTTCAAGTGGCACTAACCTGCTATTGGAAAAATCTGAACCTTAAAATATACCTTATAAACCTTGAAAGCAAAATATGAATGCTTCATTGCATGTGAAATCATATATGGACCTTCTGCAAACAATGGGAACATGAGCTTCATCTCAGACTCTAACCAGCTTTGAAAAGTTAGCTGCACATTTCCTTATGTTATAGCTTCTTGCTTGGCCCAAACTTGCTCCCTTTGAGATGGAAGACCAAGGATCCAGTCCCCCTACTCTAAAGACTGTTTTATCATATACCCAAAGTGGAGCAGCTTCAGCAGAAGACATTGAGAAAGTCCCACAACAGAATATCCTGTAACATAGTAGTTAGCACATGCTTGTGAGAGGTGGGAGACCCCTGTTCAAATCCTTTCTATCCATCAAGCAGAGGGGGGAATTGAACCTGGAGCTTCCACATAACTGTGCTAATCAGTGAGCTAAAAGTTATAAAATGGGCACTACACTTCCTCCAGTTGATTTGTGTGGAATGAAACAGGCTCCTCACAAGAAATGTTTTAGGTGTCTAAAGTACCTCACTCCAGGAGAGAGTTTCCGGGCTATAGATCACTAGCAGAGTTAGGTGCCTGCCTATAGCCTGGATTTAGGCACCTAATTCCATGAGAGGGGCAGGCCTAGAATACACTCCTTTTGTCAACATCTCCCATTGGCTTGTTTAGGTGGGTCCATGCCTAGTGTGTTGGCTTTTGGAGATCACATTCTTAGGCACCTGGCTCACCGTGCATTGTATAAAAGCCTAGGCACTTAACTCAGGTTTTGTGGATTGCAGTGTTGTTCCCAATGATTTTCTGAGCGCCTAAAAGTTAGGAGTTGTGACACTCAGCATTACAATGCCTAATTCCCTTTGTGGATCTGGGCCTAAGACCCTGGTATTGCTTTCACTAAAGTCAATGATAAAACGTATAGCTCTATAGCGATGAACAAATGCATTCAAACGGCAAGGAGCCAAAGAATGGAATCCTCATCCCTAAACTTAATACATTCAGATTATGTCTGGTATAAGGTGATCACCATTGTTAGATGGAAATAAGGGGAAACCACACAAAAAATAAGAGACGGTGCTTTATTTTAAGGGACATTTTAGGGAAACAGCATTTCCCATAGCATATCATGTATTTTTCTCTCAAGTATACATTTCCACTGCCCTCAAGTATGCAATGCAATGATCAGAAGCTTCAATTTAATGTTTAAAATGGTACTTATAAGTTTTAATACATAAGAACGGCCATACTGGCTCAGACTAATGGTCCATCTTAGCCCAGTATCCTGTCTTCCAACAGTGGCCAGTGCCAGATGCTTCAGAGGAAAGAACAGAACAGGGCAATTATCAAATGATCCATCTCCAGACATGCCAAACCCGTGGAAAAAAATGCAGAAATTGGACTTGGTTTTGGCTTAATTGTCTTGTGAGTTGCTTGTTGGCTAGTTTTTAGCTTGTTGCTTGTAGGCTTGTAGCTTGTTGCTTCTTTTTTTTTGATGGGCTCCAGGTAAGCAGGGGCAAGCAGGGCAAGGGGCAAGCAGGGGCAAACGGGGGAGAGAGTCAGGGGTACACAGCGGGCCCACCACTGTCCCAGACTGCATGCCAGGGGATCTAGTCACATAGTGTTGAGGTTCTTAGGGATTGGCTTGTTTTGAAATGGGATTAGCTTGATTTTTGGCTTATTGTGAAAGTCGGGGTGCTTATTTACTGCGTGAAAGTTTGCAACTGCGTCCACCTCCTGTTTTCCAGTCCCAGCTTTTGGCAATCAGAGGCTGAGGTTATGTCTACACAGCAAAAAAAACCTGGGTTTGGCTGGAGGACCCCCTCAGGGTCCTAGAGCCCAGGCTCCAGTGTGAGCCTGGAAGTCTACACAGCAATGTAGGCCTGCTGTGGGTTTTTCTTTGCTGTGTTGACATACCATGAGGGACATCCAGACCATCTTGGTTAATAATCATTTATGGACCTATCCTCCATGAACTTATCTAATTATTTTTTTAACCCAGTTATAGATTCATAGATTCTAGGACTGGAAGGGACCTCGAGAGGTCATCGAGTCCAGTCCCCTGCCCGCATGGCAGGACCAAATACTGTCTAGACTATCCCTGATAGACATTTATCTAACCTACTCTTAAATATCTCCAGAGATGGAGATTCCACAACCTCCCTAGGCAATTTATTCCAGTGTTTAACCACCCTGACAGTTAGGAACTTTTTCCTAATGTCCAACCTAGACCTCCCTTGCTGCAGTTTAAGCCCATTGCTTCTTGTTCTATCCTCAGAGGCTAAGGTGAACAAGTTTTCTCCCTCCTCCTTATGACACCCTTTTAGATATCTGAAAACTGCTATCATGTCCCCTCTCAGTCTTCTCTTTTCCAAACTAAACAAACCCAATTCTTTCAGCCTTCCTTCATAGGTCATGTTCTCAAGACCTTTAATCATTCTTGTTGCTCTTCTCTGGACCCTTTCCAATTTCTCCACATCTTTCTTGAAATGCGGTGCCCAGAACTGGACACAATACTCCAGCTGAGGCCTAACCAGAGCAGTAGAGCGGAAGAATGACTTCTCGTGTCTTGCTCACAACACACCTGTTAATACATCCCAGAATCATGTTTGCTTTTTTTGCAACAGCATCACACTGTTGACTCATATTTAGCTTGTGGTCCACTATAACCCCTAGATCCCTTTCTGCCGTACTCCTTCCTAGACGGTCTCTTCCCATTTTGTATGTGTGAAACTGATTTTTTCTTCTTAAGTGGAGCACTTTGCATTTATCTTTGTTAAACTTCATCCTGTTTAACTCAGACCATTTCTCCAATTTGTCCAGATCATTTTGAATTATGACCCTGTCCTCCAAAGCAGTTGCAATCCCTCCCAGTTTGGTATCATCCACAAACTTAATAATCGTACTTTCTATACCAATATCTAAGTCGTTAATGAAGATATTGAACAGAGCCGGTCCCAAAACAGACCCCTGCAGAACCCCACTCGTTATGCCTTTCCAGCAGGATTGGGAACCATTAATAACAACTCTCTGAGTACGGTTATCCAGCCAGTTATGCACCCACCTTATAGTAGCCCCATCTAAATTGTATTTGCCTAGTTTGTTGATAAGAATATCATGCGAGACCGTATCAAATGCCTTACTAAAGTCTAGGTATACCACATCCACAGCTTCTCCCTTATCCACAAGACTCGTTATCCTATCGAAGAAAGCTATCAGATTGGTTTGACATGATTTGTTCTTTACAAATCCATGCTGGCTGTTCCCTATCACCTTACCACCTTCCAAGCGTTTGCAGATGATTTCCTTAATTACTTGCTCCATTATCTTCCCTGGCACAGAAGTGAAACTAACTGGTCTGTAGTTTCCTGGGTTGTTTTTATTTCCCTTTTTATAGATGGGCACTATATTTGCCATTTTCCAGTCTTCTGGAATCTCTCCCGTCTCCCATGATTTTCCAAAGATAATAGCTAGAGGCTCAGATACCTCCTCTATTAGCTCCTTGAGTATTCTAGGATGCATTTCATCAGGCCCTGGTGACTTGCAGGCATCTAACTTTTCTAAG
>NW_020701597.1:0-2759 GCF_002925995.2 Terrapene triunguis | reverse complement strand
GTGGAACGCCGATTCTGGGCCCGGGAAACAAGCACAGACTGGTGGGACCGCATCGTGCTGCAGGTGTGGGACGATTCCCAGTGGCTGCGAAACTTTCGCATGCGTAAGGGCACTTTCATGGAACTTTGTGACTTGCTTTCCCCTGCCCTGAAGCGCCAGAATACCAGGATGAGAGCAGCCCTCACAGTGGAGAAGCGAGTGGCGATAGCTCTGTGGAAGCTTGCAACGCCAGACAGCTACCGGTCAGTCGGGAATCAATTTGGAGTGGGCAAATCTACTGTGGGGGCTGCTGTGATCCAAGTTGCCAGGGCAATGAGAGACCTGGTGATATCAAGGGTAGTGACTCTGGGAAACGTGCAAGCCATAGTGGATGGCTTTGCTGCAATGGGATTCCCAAACTGTGGTGGGGCCATAGACGGAACCCATATCCCTATCTTGGCACCGGAGCACCAAGCCACCGAGTACATAAACCGCAAGGGGTACTTTTCAATGCTGCTGCAAGCCCTGGTGGATCACAAGGGACGTTTCACCAACATCAACGTGGGATGGCCGGGAAAGGTACATGATGCTCGCGTCTTCAGGCACTCTGCTCTGTTTCGAAAGCTGGAGGAAGGGACTTTCTTCCCGGACCAGAAAATAACCGTTGGGGATGTTGAAATGCCTATCGTGATCCTTGGGGACCCAGCCTACCCCTTAATGCCATGGCTCATGAAGCCGTACACAGGCAGCCTGGACAGGAGTCAGGACCTGTTCAACTACAGGCTGAGCAAGTGCCGAATGGTGGTGGAATGTGCATTTGGACGTTTAAAAGCGCGCTGGCGCAGCTTACTGACTCGCTCAGACCTTAGCGAAAAGAATATCCCCATTGTTATTGCTGCTTGCTGTGCGCTCCACAATATCTGTGAGAGTAAGGGGGAGACATTTATGGCGGGGTGGGAGGTTGAGGCAAATTGCCTGGCCGCTGATTACGCGCAGCCAGACACCAGGGCGGTTAGAGGAGCACAGCATGGCGCGGTGCGCATCAGAGAAGCTTTGAAAACGAGTTTTGTGACTGGCCAGGCTACGGTGTGAAACTTCTGTTTGTTTCTCCTTGATGAACCCTCCGCCCCCCCCCCCACCCGGTTCACTCTACTTCCCTGTAAGCCAACCACCCCACCCTCCCCTTCCCCCTTCGAGCACCGCTTGCAGAGGCAATAAAGTCATTGTTACTTCACATTCATGCATTCTTTATTAATTCATCACACAACTAGGGGGATAATTGCCAAGGTAGCCCGGGATGGGTGGGGGAGGAGGGAAGGAAAAGGACACACTGCAGTTTAAAACTTTAACTCTTATTGAAGGCCAGCCTTCTGATGCTAGGGCAATCATCTGGGGTGGAGTGACTGGGTGGCCGGAGGCCCCCCTACCGTGTTCTTGGGCGTCTGGGTGAGGAGGCTATGGAACTTGGGGAGGAGGGCTGTTGGTTACACAGGGGCTGTAGCGGCGGTCTCTGCTCCTGCTGCCTTTCCTGCAGCTCAACCATACGCTGGAGCATATCAGTTTGATGCTCCAGCAGCCGGAGCATCGACTCTTGCCTTCTGTCTGCAAGCTGACGCCACCTATCATCTTCAGCCCGCAACTTGCTCTGTTCATCCCGCGATTCAGCACGCCACCTCTCCTCTCGTTCATATTGTGCTTTTCTGTAATCAGTCATTGACTGCCTCCACGCATTCTGCTGTGCTCTGTCAGCGTGGGAGGACATCTGTAGCTCTGTGAACATGTCATCACGCATCCTACGTTTTCTCTTTCTAATCTTCACTAGCCTCTGTGAAGGAGAAACATTTGCAGCTGGTGGAGGAGAAGGGAGAGGTGGTTAAAAAAGACACATTTTAGAGAACAATGGGTACACTCTTTCACGTTAAATTTTGCTGTTCACATTACACAGAACATGTGCTTTCGTTACAAGGTCGCATTTTTCCTCTTATATTGAGGGCCTGCCGGTTTGGTGGGAGAGATCACTCACGCAGTGCCAGGCCACAGATTTCAGCTTGCAGGCAGCCATGGTAAGACACAGTCTTTTGGCTTTTTTAACCTTCTTAACATGTGGGAATGGTTTCAAACAGTAGTGCTCTCATTTCCCATACCAAGCACCCGTTGGGTTGGCCATTTAAAATGGGTTTGCAATGTAAAAGGAGGGGCTGCGGTTTCAGGGTTAACATGCAGCACAAACCCAACTAACTCCCCTCCCCCACAAACCCAATTCTCTGGGATGATCACTTCACCCCTCCCCCCCACCGCGTGGCTAACAGCGGGGAATATTTCTGTTCAGCAGAGCAGGAACGGGCACCTCTGAATGTCCCCTTAATAAAATTGCCCCATTTCAACCAGGTGACCATGAATGATATCACTCTCCTGAGGATAACAAAGAGCGATAAGGAATGGATGTTGTCTGCATGCCAGCAAACACCGGGACCATACGCTGCCATGCTTTGTTATGCAATGATTCCAGACTACGTGCTACTGGCCTGGCCTGGTAAAGTGTCCTACCATGGCGGACGGGATAAGGCAGCCCTCCCCAGAAACCTTTTGCAAAGGCTTTGGGAGTACATCCAGGAGAGTTTTCTGGAGATGTCCCTGGAGGATTTCCGCTCCATCCCCATACACGTTAACAGACTTTTCCAGTAGCTGTACTGGCCGCGATTGCCAGGGCAAATTAATCATCAATCATTAAACACGCTTGCTTTTAAACCATGTGTAATATTTACAAAGGTACACTCACC
>NW_020701596.1:0-4327 GCF_002925995.2 Terrapene triunguis | reverse complement strand
AAAATTGCTGCCAGTCAATGGGTTAAACTGAATAATGTGAGCACCAGAGTTGCCTCTCGAACTCACCTACGTATTGCCAGTATTCCAAAAACCTCCCAAATAAGCTTCAGGCAAGGATGTGGAACAAATAACATTGATGGATGATCTCCTCTTGGCTGTGACTAAGGCTTATATATCCAAACTCTTATTAATGGATCTGTGCAGCAGGTGATACTTTCAACTCTGGGATCCTGCTGTCCCTCCTCAGGGATAGGGGTTAACATAGGGGTTAACAAAATTACACTGAGGCCTGGTCTACATTACAGAGTTAGGTCGAAAGAAGCCACCTCAAGTCGACCTGTCAATGTATGTGTATACTACCGGGTCCTTTACGTCGACCTAAGTCACCTCTAATGTCTACTTCTGTAATCCACCTTTGTGAGAGGCACAGCGTTTAATTCGATTTTCATGGGTTGACTGCAAGGTAGTGTAGACACAGCATTGTGTAATTCGACTTAATTGGCCTCCAGGTGGTGTCCCACAATGCTCCTCTGTGACCGCTCTGGAGATCATTCTCAACTCTGCTGCACTGCAGCTAGGTACCCAGGAAACAGACCCTCCCCTGCTAAAGCCCCGGGAATTTTTGATTTCCCATTTACTGTTTGATCAGCATTGGGAGTGTGTCAGCTTGAGCACAGCTGATCATGGAGACGACACGCCCCAACCTGGTTTGCACAAGAGGTGGTGGATCTCATCGCTGTGTGGTGAGAAGTCTGTGCAGGCAGAGCTCCGATCCAGCAGAAGAAATGCTGACATCTATGCAAAGATCGCTTGTGGAATGGGGGAGAAGGGCTACATGAGGGACATACAGCAGTGCCATGTGAAAATAAAAGAACTTTGCCAAGTGTACCAGAAGGCAAGGGAGGCAAACAGTCGTTCTGGTGCTGAACCCCACACGTGCCGGTTCTACAACGAGCTACATGCGATTCTCGGGGGTGACCCTATCAGTACCCCCTCCAGTGCCCTTTTAAATGACCAAAAAGGCACATTCAACCACCATTCTGCACTTGCTGAGCATATAGTTGAACCATTCCTTACTGCTGTCCAGACTGCAGGTGTATGGCTTCATGAGCCGTGGGAGCAAGGCGTAGGTTGCATCCCCCAGGATAACTATAGGCATCTCAACGTCATCAATGTTCATTTTGTGGTCTGGAAAGAAAGTCGTGGATTGCAGCTTTTTGAACAGACCCAAGTTCCTCATGCGCGTGTCATGAACTTTTCCCGACCATCCTACATTGATGTCGTTGAAACGCCCCCTGTGATCCACCAGCACTTGCAACACCATTTAAAAATATCCCTTTTGGTTTATGTACTCTTTGGCAAGGTGGTCTGGTGCCAAGATGGGGATATGTGTGCCATCTATCGCCCCACTGCAATTAGGGAACCCCATCGCAGCAAAACCATCCACTATGTCCTGCACATTTCCTGGACTCACTACCCTTCATAGCAGTAGTTGATTAATGGCCCTGCACACTTGGAGCACAGCAGCTCCCACTGTTGATTTACCTACTCCAAATTGATTCCCCACTGACCGGTAACTGTCTGGCGTTGCAAGCTTCCAAATAGCGATCGCCACTCACTTCTCCACTGTCAGAACAGCTCTCATTTTTGTGTTGCTGAACTGCAGGGCAGGGGAAAGCTCTGCACAAAGTTCCTGGAAGGTGGCCTTCCACATTCAAAAGTTCTGTAGCCACTGCTCGTCATCTCATGCCTGCAAAACGATGCGGTCCCACCAGTCAGTGCTTGTTTCACAGGACCAGAAGCCGCGCTCAACAGCGTGCAGCTACTCTGTGACTGCCAGCAGCAACTGTGAATTGTTTTTTTTCAATGGCTTGCAGCAGGGCTGCTTGCAGGACATCGCTATGTTCTGTGCAGCGGACCCTACTTCGGCTCTGGAAATACTGCAGGAGAAGGCGTGAGGTGTTTGAGATGCTCACAGCAAGAGTGCACAGCTGAGCAGGCTCCATGCTTCTGGAGTTATGGCGTACGCGCGGCGGTTTTAAGGTGCGAAAACCACTGGGTTGTTTGCTGTTGATATGAGGGAAGGAGGACAGTGCATCATGGGATGCTGACGCAATGTTCCCATTCTCCCTTGCGATGATGTTTTGGTCCCAGATGGCATTGCACAAACTTCCCAAAACACACTGTGGCAAGTTGCACTTTGGGATAGCTACCCACGATGCACTGCTTTGTGCATCGATGCAGGTGCTGCTAGTGAGGACACACTCCATCGAGACAATAAGCATAGACTCATAGACTTTAAGGTCAGAAGGGACCATTATGATCTTCTAGTCTGACCTCCTGCACAACGCAGGCCACAGAATCTCACCCTCCCACTCCTGTACGGTGTGGCCATGCACAATCGACTTAATTCGGAGGCTCGAGGTTGACTTAATTAGATAAAGTCAACTTAATTTTGTAGTCTAGACAAGTCCTGAGGTAGTTCCATTCATTCTATTCAAACTGTGTCCAGAGAATTGATTGACACCTGCTCTTCCATCTCTGTATGTTTCATGTGTTGTCCCTCAGGGATGCGTCCTCTCTCCCATCTTCTACTTCTGTATGATGTCACTCGGGGAGATTGATAAGCAGAATGGATGGAAATGGCAATAGCATGCAAACAGCACCAACTCTTCTCTCTCCAAGGATCTGGTTGAAATGATCAGTATGTATGAAGAGTACGAAGCTGAAGTTGAATCCAGGGGGTGGGGGGTGGGGAGGGAGTGAAAGAGGGGATGCTAGTAGGGAAGAGGAAACCTCCCTTAAGGGGTGTCTGCTAAGTGCTTCAGTATTCCCCTGGACTCCTCACTCCTTCTGGATATCCACAAAGCCATGACCATGGAAAAAATGCTTTTCTATAACAAGGCTTCGCCCCTTTCTGATGACTCAGACACAGACACCATGAGTCACCCATTCATGACCTATAGGCTTTATTTTTGCAAAGCTCCATACTCAGGAACGAAAGTGGCAACCTTAAAGAAAGCTAGTTAGTTGACAACACAGCAGGCCATCTGCTGAGCAGCCCACGTCTGGAGAGTTCATCTCCCCTCAGTGCTCTGCTCGATGCACTGGCTTCCGGAAGAATACTGGGTCATAGTCAAAATTTCATGCCTCAACTTCAAAGTCCTCTATGGATGTGGCTTATGTTACTTGAGGAACCTCCTAATATTGTGAGTAGGACCTCTTGTGACCGTCGTTCCAGTGGAATGTGATTGAACTGTCAATCTCCAAAAGTGAACCTACTGTGTAGGAGACAGTTTTCTCAATGACTGGCCCATGAATCTGGAACACACTCCCAAAAGAGATAAAGATGAATTGCAACATCTTCTAGGCAAAATGCAAAACCCACATCTTTAACCAAGACATCCCTCAGTAACACTAGATTTAAAAAAGGGGGGGCGGGGAGTACAAACAAAATTAAAATCCATTTACTACTGACTGGTGGGAAGAGAGAGATCTTTGTGCACACGCCATAATTATGGGAAGTACTCAGATGTTTATGATGTTTACATAAGAATTTATATAGATGGGGAAGTTAAAAAAGGATTGCTGAATGCTTTGTTGATGCCCGTGAAAAAATGCAAAATGATGAAAATAGTAACTGGCACTTAGAGCGCCTTTTACTTGAACATCTTAAAGCACCTTAGAGAAGTAGTAGAGGCAAACATCCAAACTAGTTTGGAGATGGAGCTTGATAAGTTTATGAAGATATAAGATTTCACTTCAGGTATCCTAGATTTTCCCACTATTTTGTTTCAGAATTTTAAGAAGTCCCAGTGGCTCCAATCTGATTCTTTGTCCTTAGGCTATCCAGAACGTGCAGCTATGTGATCCATACAGCCATCCCCAACTATGAAAACAAATATATTCAAATCTGGATTGAAGGGAGGATGGGAGGCCTATTTTCCTCTGTCACTGCCACAAAATGCTAATTTACCATATGTTAATATGCTGATTAGAGGTTGTGAATTATTGATTGTTCCCCATATGCAAATGAGGGGATCAGATATGTGTTGCTGTGAAAGCTTATTTTTTATTTCTTTGCAATGTCTTATTTTCCACATCAGAGTTCCAAAGGTGGCAAAGTCTCCACACTGGGTTTTGCTATAGACCAGGGATGGCTAAATTTACTGGCCCTCCGAGCCACATATGACAATCTTCAGAAGTTTGAGTGCCAGGGTGTGCTTGTCAGTCTCAGGGCTTCAGCCCTGTGGGGAGGGGGATCTCGGGGCTTCAGCCCCGTGGGAGGTACCTGCTGGGGCTTGGGGCTTCAAGCCCCCATAAGGTG
>NW_020701595.1:0-4964 GCF_002925995.2 Terrapene triunguis | reverse complement strand
AAAATTGCTGCCAGTCAATGGGTTAAACTGAATAATGTGAGCACCAGTGTTGCCTCTCGAACTCACCTACGTATTGCCAGTATTCCAAAAACCTCCCAAATAAGCTTCAGGCAAGGATGTGGAACAAATAACATTGATGGATGATCTCCTCTTGGCTGTGACTAAGGCCTATATATCCAAACTCTTATTAATGGATCTGTGCAGCAGGTGATACTTTCAACTCTGGGATCCTGCTGTCACTCCTCAGGGATAGGGGTTAACAAAATTACACTGAGGCCTGGTCTACATTACAGAATTAGGTCGAAAGAAGCCACCTTAAGTCGACCTGTCAATGTATGTGTATACTACCGAGTCCTTTACGTCGACCTAAGTCACCTCTAATGTCTACTTCTGTAATCCACCTTTGTGAGAGGCACAGCGTTTAATTCGATTTTCATGGGTTGACTGCGAGGTAGTGTAGACACAGCATTGTGTAATTCGACTTAATTGGCCTCCAGGTGGTGTCCCACAATGCTCCTCTGTGACCGCTCTGGAGATCATTCTCAACTCTGCTGCACTGCAGCTAGGTACCCAGGAAACAGACCCTCCCCTGCTAAAGTCCCGGGAATTTTTGATTTCCCATTTACTGTTTGATCAGCATTGGGAGTGTGTCAGCTTGAGCACAGCTGATCATGGAGACTACACGCCCCAATCTGGTTTGCACAAGAGGTGGTGGATCTCATCGCTGTGTGGTGAGAAGTCTGTGCAGGCAGAACTCTGATCCAGCAGAAGAAATGCTGACATCTATGCAAAGATCGCTTGTGGAATGGGGGAGAAGGGCTACATGAGGGACATACAGCAGTGCCATGTGAAAATAAAAGAACTTTGCCAAGTGTACCAGAAGGCAAGGGAGGCAAACAGTCGTTCTGGCGCTGAACCCCACACGTGCCGGTTCTACAACGAGCTGCATGCGATTCTCGGGGGTGACCCTATCAGTACCCCCTCCAGTGCCCTTTTAAATGACCAAAAAGGCACATTCAACCACCATTCTGCACTTGCTAAGCATATAGTTGAACCATTCCTTACTGCTGTCCAGACTGCAGGTGTATGGCTTCATGAGCCGTGGGAGCAAGACGTAGATTGCATCCCCCAGGATAACTATAGGCATCTCAACATCATCAATGTTCATTTTGTGGTCTGGAAAGAAAGTCGTGGATTGCAGCTTTTTGAACAGACCCAAGTTCCTGATGCGCGCGTCATGAACTTTTCCCGACCATCCTACATTGATGTCGTCGTTGAAACGCCCCCTGTGATCCACCAGCACTTGCAACACCATTTTAAAATATCCCTTTTGGTTTATGTACTCTTTGGCAAGGTGGTCTGGTGCCAAGATGGGGATATGTGTGCCATCTATCGCCCCACCGCAGTTAGGGAACCCCATCGCAGCAAAACCATCCACTATGTCCTGCACATTTCCTGGACTCACTACCCTTCATAGCAGTAGTCGATTAATGGCCCTGCACACTTGGAGCACAGCAGCTCCCACTGTTGATTTACCTACTCCAAATTGATTCCCCACTGACCGGTAACTGTCTGGCGTTGCAAGCTTCCAAATAGCGATCGCCACTCACTTCTCCACTGTCAGAACAGCTCTCATTTTTGTGTTGCTGAACTGCAGGGCAGGGGAAAGCTCTGCACAAAGTTCCTGGAAGGTGGCCTTCCACATTCAAAAGTTCTGTAGCCACTGCTCGTCATCTTATGCCTGCAAAACGATGCAGTCCCACCAGTCAGTGCTTGTTTCACAGGACCAGAAGTGGCGCTCAACAGCGTGCAGCTACTCTGTGACTGCCAGCAGCAACTGTGAATTGTTTTTTTTCAATGGCTTGCAGCAGGGCTGCTTGCAGGACATCGCTATGTTCCGTGCAGCGGATCCTACTTTGGCTCTGGAAATACTGCAGGAGAAGGCGTGAGGTGTTTGAGATGCTCACAGCAAGAGTGCACAGCTGAGCAGGCTCCATGCTTCTGGAGTTATGGCGTACGCGCGGCGGTTTTAAGGCGCGAAAACCACTGGGTTGTTTGCTGTCGATATGAGGGAAAGAGGACAGTGCATCATGGGATGCTGACGCAATGTTCCCATTCTCCCTTGCGACGATGTTTTGGTCCCATATGGCATTGCACAAACTTCCCAAAACACACTGTGGCAAGTTGCACTGCTTTGTGCATCGATGCAGGTGCTGCTAGTGAGGACACACTCCATCGAGACAATAAGCATAGACTTTAAGGTCAGAAGGGACCATTATGATCTTCTAGTCTGACCTCCTGCACAACGCAGGCCACAGAATCTCACCCTCCCACTCCTGTATGGTGTGGCCATGCACAATCGACTTAATTCAGAGGCTCGAGGTTGACTTAATTAGATAAAGTCAACTTAATTTTGTAGTCTAGACAAGTCCTGAGGTAGTTCCATTCATTCTATTCAAACTGTGTCCAGAGAATTGATTGGCACGTGCTCTTCCATCTCTGTATCTTTCATGCGTTGTCCCTCAGGGATGCGTCCTCTCTCCCATCTTCTACTTCTGTATGATGTCACTCGGGGAGATTGATAAGCAGAATGGATGGAAATGGCAAGAGCGTGCAAACAGCACCAACTCTTCTCTCTGCAAGGATCTGGTTGAAATTATCAGTATGTATGAAGAGTACGAAGCTGAAGTTGAATCCAGGGGGTGGGGGGTGGGGAGGGAGTGAAAGAGGGGATGCTAGTAGGGAAGAGGAAACCTCCCTTAAGGGGTGTCTGCTAAGTGCTTCAGTATTCCCCTGGACTCCTCACTGCTTCTGGATATCCACAAAGCCATGACCATGAAAAAATGCTTTTCTATAACAAGACTTCGCCCCTTTCTGATGACTCAGACACAGACACCATGAGTCACCCATTCATGACCTATAGGCTTTATTTTTGCAAAGCTCCATACTCAGGAACGAAAGTGACAACCTTAAAGAAAGCTAGTTAGTTGACAACACAGCAGGCCATCTGCTGAGCAGCCCATGTCTGGAGAGTTCATCTCCCCTCAGTGCTCTGCTCGATGCACTGGCTTCCTGAAGAATACTGGGTCATAGTCAAAATTTCATGCCTCAACTTCAAAGTCCTCTATGGATGTGGCTTATGTTACTTGAGGAACCTCCTAATATTGTGAGTAGGACCTCTTGTGACCGTCGTTCCAGTGGAATGTGATTGAACTGTCAATCTCCAAAAGTGAACCTACTGTGTAGGAGACAGTTTTCTCAATGACTGGCCCATGAATCTGGAACACACTCCCAAAAGAGATAAAGATGAATTGCAACACCTTCTAGGCAAAATGCAAAACCCACATCTTTAACCAAGACATCCCTCATTAACACTAGATTTAAAAAGGGGGGGGCGGGGGAGTACAAAAAAAATTTAAATCCATTTACTACTGACTGGTGGGAAGAGAGATATCTTTGTGCACACGCCGTAATTATGGGAAGTACTCAGATGTTTATGATGTTTACATAAGAATTTATATAGATGGGGAGGTTAAAGGATTGCTGAATGCTTTGTTGGTGCCCATGAAAAAATGCAAAATAATGAAAATAGTAACTGGCACTTAGAGCGCCTTTTACTTGAGCATCTTAAAGCACCTTAGAGAAGTAGTAGAGGCAAACATCCAAACTAGTTTGGAGATGGAGCTTGATAAGTTTATGAAGATATAAGATTTCACTTCAGGTATCCTAGATTTTCCCACTATTTTGTTTCAGAATTTTAAGAAGTCCCAGTGTCTCCAATCTGATTCTTTGTCCTTAGGCTATCCAGAACGTGCAACTATGTGATCCGTACAGCCATCCCCAACTATGAAAACAAATATATTCTAATCTGGATTGAAGGGAGGATGGGAGGCCTATTTTCCTCTGTCACTGCCACAAAATGCTAATTTACCATATGTTAATATGCTGATTAGAGGTTGTGAATTATTGTTTGTTCCCCATATGCAAATGAGGGGATCAGATATGTGTTGCTGTGAAAGCTTATTTTTTATTTCTTTGCAATGTCTTATTTACCACATCAGAGTTCCAAAGGTGGCAAAGTCTCCACACTGGGTTTTGCTATAGACCAGGGGTGGCTAAATTTACTGGCCCTCCGAGCCACATATGACAATCTTCAGAAGTTTGAGTGCCAGGGTGCGCTTGTCAGTCTCAGGGCTTCAGCCCTGTGGGGAGGGGGATCTCGGGGCTTCAGCCCCATGGGAGGTACCTGCCGGCCTTGGGACTTAAGCTCCTGCAGGGTGCATGGCTTCAGCCCCCACAGGGCACGCCTGCCAGAGTTTAGGGCTTCAGCCTCCACAGGGCGTACCTGCTGGGGCTTTGGCTTCAGCCCCATGGGGAGGGGCGTCTCGGGGCTTCAGCCCTGTGGGAGGTACCTGCTGGGGCTTGGGGCTTCAAGCCCCCACAAGGTGTGTGGCTTCAGCCCCCGCAGGGCACTTCTGCCGGTGCTCAGGGCTTCAGCCCCCAAGGGGAAGGGATCTCGGGGCTTCAGCAGGAGCAGTGCTTCAGCCCTGAGTCCTGGCAGGTGCCTCCCGCAGGGCTGAAGCCCTGAGACTTCCCTCCCCACTGGGCAGAAGCCAGAGAAGATGCGTGGGAGGAGCATGTGGGGTCATGTCTCCTCTTCCCCTCCCTCCCGCCCCCCCCGATTTTTGCCAGGGTTTTCTGGCCCTGCTTGGTTAAATGGTTCCGCCAGGCCCCTCCCTGCACAGCAGCTGCTGGAGCCACTAAGCTGGGAGCTGTGGCTGTCGGGAGAGGCAGTGGCAAACAGCTGGGAGCTGCAGGGATAGCCTCTGCTTTGGCTGCTGCCCCTCCCTGGGGAGCTAACGCAGCAGCCCCTCCCTGCAGCTCCTAGTGGTTTGCCGCTGCCTCTCCACGTGGAGCTAACACTTGGGAGCTGCAGAGATGGGCCACTGAAGGTAAGGGGGGGG
>NW_020701594.1:0-4366 GCF_002925995.2 Terrapene triunguis | reverse complement strand
CTTGAATGAATGATTGTGTGAATGAATCTCTCTCCCTCTCGCTCTCTCTCTATATATATGTATGTGTGTGTGTATAAGTAATAAGTAGTCAAACAACGTTGTTTACTTTTATCTTTTGCTTTATCATTATATTTACAATAAATGTGGCATCTTTGCCTTATCCCTCTTAATAAGATCCTGCTGGTTTTTATTTTATTGGTATAACATTTTGGTGGAGAATTGCGAAAGGGGGATTATTGGTAAGAAAGCCTCAGGTATTGTAAATATTGGTGTGCACACAGCCGGCTCTATAGAGAGCGGTTCTATTTTTGGTTAACCAAAGCCTACTGACCTCCGGAGGGTAGAGGCTTCATAAAAGAGCTCATAGAAACTTTAAGCTACAATTAATCTTATCCAAAGTGTTCACTGAGAAATCAGGGGTAACAAGAGCCTATAGGGCAAGGTAAAGCTGCTCGCTGAGCGAGATCAGGGGTAGCAGGATAAGATAATTTAGGCTGTGTCACTCGCTGCACGGGTTCAGGGGTGACAAAGGAAACTATACACGTGTTAAAAATGTTTAAGAAAAGACAAGGGAGAACAGTCTCAGAGGGAGGAATGGAGTTTGAAGGAGCTCCAACCTCACCTTTTGTAAAAGAAACAACACCCTTTAAACAAATCCTTCAGAGAGATGGGCACAGTCCTTGGACTGAACAAGCCCTTGCAGATGCTTGCTCTATTTCGGATCTAGAGGATCGATTGGCCCAATATATCCTCCTATGTAAACCCCCAAATGCAGCAAAAAGAGACGCTGCAGGGATCTGGCTGCTGTGGGAGGCTTGTAATGACAGCTACCTCCGCCTAACAGCCTGTACAGAGGAAAACTTAGTGTTTCTCGCTCTGATCCTGGGAAGGATTTTTATATTGGTGTATGAACCCTCGGTGGTAGAAGCTCGAGCAATACAGAGGGAAGCTTAGCGTCTCTCCCTCTGGCCCAGAGTGGGTTAAAATCATAAGATACAAATCTTGTTTTGTTAAACCAAACTCTGAAGAACATAGAAGTTTGGGCAGTGTAGTGTGGTGTTTTTTTTTGTTTGTTTTTGTTTTTGTTTTTTTTTGTGAGTGATATTGTGGTCATTTCACAATTTTGAAAGAAATGTTTAAGGAAAGGGACCAGGAAGGGTGGGGGCTGGTTAAGAAGCCCACCCTCCTTGCTAAATTGGTAGTGGAACAAAGCCTGTGCCCATGGAAAGGAAAGGTTCATTGGAAAAAGCAGGATCAGGCCCAGACAAGCAGGCAAGCAACAGATAGAGAAACTGGAAAACAGGTTGGAAGCCCTAAGGGCATAGAAGCAGGAAAAGAAGGTATTAGAAGCAGTCCGTGTCCCAGGAAGAATTCAAAGACAGGAACTGGTGAACATAGATCATCAGTTCATGCATGAAGGAGTGGAAGGGACGCTGGGAAGGTTAAAGCAAGTGGCAGAATGGAAGGGGATGAGAGATGATGTGGATACATGGGTCAGGAATTGTATACAGTGTGCCAAAGATAAAGCTCGTCCTCCACACCAGCCTCAGATGCTACAGCAAAAAAGGCTGGGACCCTGGCATAGAATCCAAATTGACTTCAGGAAAGACCCTGAAAAGTTAACTCTACAGAGGCTGGAAAAAAATTAAGCAGTTAAACTTTGTAAAAATGTTAAAAAGTACCATGTTAAAGAGAAAAGGAATTCTTGGTTTCTTTGCAGCCATTCTGAAGGAAAAATGGGCCCTTTTCCACAGGAATGTCTGTAAATAATCCAGGTATTTGAAATCATTTGACTATGGACAATTTAGTCAAATTTGTTAAAAACATGAGGAGGTTCTATTGGAATTTAACTGACCCAAATGTATGAAGGAAATATAATATATGTACAGCTATGTAAAAACAGCAATATAGAAGAGATGTTAAGGAAAAAAAAGAAAATGTGTATGTATCTTTGATTCAAAGTTGCAAAACTGACAAACCTTTTTGCCAGACACATAGTGTTGGCTGGCTTTTGGGATTTGGCATTTAACCCTTAAGGGGTAACTCGGTGCTTTACAAAATTTATAGAACCAAAGTTGTGACTGAAGCAGGGCAGTCAAAATCAGGAAAATAGGGAAAGATTCTAAATTCTTCTTGTTTGTTTGTTTAGTTGTTTTTGTGTGTGTAACAAAATAGCAGATGAGAGCTGTAGTAAAAGAATAAGAAATTAACAGTGCCCCTCTGAAGCAACAGCAGGGGTGAGGTGCACAAAACAAAAAGAAGCACTGCTAGAAACACTGAGCCTTAAGATGGCTCTGTGTAATCAGACTGTCACTTTGACAAGGGTACATGAAAACTCTGTAAAAACAAAAGGAAGCAGCTGCAGTTTGGCTTCTATGGAAGACCTGTAACAAGGTATTCCTTCAATTGGCTAAATGCAAAAATGAAAAACTGCACCAAAATTTACAAGCCTCTGCTGCAAAAGCAGAGAAATAAAATGTATGGCCATTAGTACCCACATCCAGTTAGATGTCCTTAAGGTTGGGTACAGAGAGTTAACACAGCACTCTCAAATCTTACAGCAACAGTGTCAGAAGAAGGAACATTTAAAACCCCAGAAGGGGCAGATTTTTGGGACCCCTCTGGAGTTTGGGAAGGGAGATATTTGGGTAAATTCCTCCTCCCAGGGCCAAAATGCCATTGCAACAGTAACAACAGTGCCTGCTTCTGCCTCAGATCTCCAGGCCATGGCAAAATGGCTGGAGATTTTAAAACAGAAATGTTTTTCTAGATGGAGTGTTAACGCCCTTTTACTGAGAGAAAGGGAGGATTTACACTCACAAGAAATGCACCACTTAATTAGCATTTGTGCAGCCCCAAGTACCAAACACACTGTGGCAGAGACTAAGCAGGTTCTGCCATGGTGGAAGCACTGTGCTAATTTGTTTCCAAGCTTCTATCTTTCAGGCTCTGAACCAGAACATCAGGAGAGCTGGTACCAGCTGAAGAGTTACACAAATACCATGGTTATAGTGTCGCGACAAAGTCTGTTTTCAGTGTTCTGTGTTGCATGTCTGTGTTGTGTTGCATGTTCTGTGTCTGTCTCTAGTGGTGTCCTGTGCTAGCATTGGGTCCAGAGAAAAAGGGGATACTACACTAGACAGGACAAATGTCTTTTCTTCTCTCTACTTCCCCCATGTCCATCCAACTTATCAATCACCACTTGTGTCCAAAAGACTTTGGTCCCCAGTGCATCAGGTTTATTTTTTGTTAGGTTCTCTAATAAGCATTTTGTTATTAGGTTTTATTATTGATACTGGTACTCCTACAAATCTTTTTTCTTGTGTGTATTTAAGGGTTAGGGTTGACATTTATTGTGTGATGGCTATTGCAGTATCAAACTTGGGCCTCATTTTGTTAGTCAATGTACCCAATTATTGTAATGGTAATGGTTTTATTGTATTCCCAATTATTATGATTGTGATTGTTTGCATTTCTGTTTATATTATATCTGGTGTTTAGTCAATTGTAATAATTTTAGTTATACTCACCTGGTTATAATTGTTTGGTTTGTTTACAACAGATCACCTGTGCCCTACAATGACAACAACTACTGTACTGTACTGATCATAGATCAAGGGGCGGAGTGTTGTAGGAGCAGCAGTGATCTGTATGCAAACGGCTATAGCTATGGGATGCACCGAAATGCAGATACTGAATGCAGTATGTTTCCAGCACTGTGAAACCAGACTTGCTAATTGGGGAAATAATTGTAAAAATAGCACATCAACAGTCTCTGGAGGCAAAGGTATGGAAGGTTAGCCCACTCCCTATATTACACATGGGATCATTCTGGCTGCCTCGGACCTCGAGCCAGTGGGCTGGGGAGGGAGGAAAACTATTGGACACTAGAGGTTGTACCAAATGGACTCCTCAAAAGTGGGTATGCCTCACCTTACCTGTTGCCCCAGAGCCTTGTAGTAAAAATGTTTCATTGGGATCATGTATGTGGGATGAATTGGATAATGACACCAAAGTATTGTACAATGGACAATGTGTATGTATCCACTCGTGGGAGGAAGTATTTTGGGAAGATGAAAGTGTTAGCAACCCCCCAGTAGATGAATGTTGTTGCCTCACAGTACCTTCTCTTAAACAGTTTAAAAAGAAAGTGACACTAACGATTATATGAATATCGTAGTGTCAAAAGGGGGATTATGTAGGGATATTAAAGAAGGTACTAACAGTGAATCCCCCAAGTGACAGTGACCCCCTCATAATTTGTCCTCCACACTTTAAAATCCAGTTTCACCAAGTACAAAAATCTCTTGGGTCTTCTGTTAAAACTTGTAAGCTATTGTCTGTAGAAACCATTGATTAGATCTAT
>NW_020701593.1:0-6634 GCF_002925995.2 Terrapene triunguis | reverse complement strand
GGGGGGAGGTGTAACAGACCTTTTGAACATACAGCTTATACAGAACATACAGATCACTGCTGCTCCTACAATACTCCGCCCCTTGATCTATGATCATTACAGTTAGGGTGACCAGATCCCAAGAGTGAAATATCAGGACACATTGGGCGAGCGGGGCTGGGGGAGGGGAGAGGATGACAATGACAGACACAGGTGCACAGAGCCATGAGAGGGGCCCTAGGAAGCTGCGAGGGGGGGCCCTAGGAAGCTGCGAGAGGGGGCCCTAGGAAGCTGCAAGAGGGGTTGTATGGCCCCTGCTGCAGCCTGCACCACAAGCCACAGGGCAAGGACACCTATTGAATTCAATGAGAATTTTGCATGTGAATTGATGTACCTAGTTCTGAGATTATAAACCCAGAAGGGATCCGGTGATCACCTGGTCTCACTGCCTGTATAGCACAGACATAGAACTTTCCCAAAATAATTCCTAGAGGATAGCTTTTAGAAAAAGCTTTTAGAAAAACACCATGACCCTTAGTATATTGTTAATCGTTAATTACGCTCACCATTGAAAAGGTATGCCTTATATCCAGTCTGAATTTGTCTAGCTGCAACTTCCAACTGTTGGCTCATGCGCTACCTTTCTCTGCTAGACTAAAGTGCCCATTATTAACTATTTGTTCCCCATGTAGATACTTACAGTCTATAACCAAGTCACTTCTTAACCTTCTTTTTGTTAAGCTAAATAGATTGAGGTCCTTGAGTCGATCACTATAAGGCATGTTTTATAATCCTTTAATCAGTCTTGTGACTCTTCTCTGAACACTCTCCAATTTATCAATATCCTTCTTAAATTGTGCACCCCAGAACTGGACACAGTATTCCAGCAGTGGTTGCACCAGTGCCAAATACAGAGATAAAATAACCTCTCTACTCCTGCTTGAGATTCCCCTATTTAGGCATCTGGTCACCCTATTTCTGTATGCATTTCCCCAGGTTTTTTTGTAAAAATCAAAACTGAACTGCCCCAGAAATTCTGTCATGTGGAATCATCGTGAAACTCGCATGGCTCCAACCCTGCAGATGAACCTTTAGATCCACTGCACAGACTTCTGCCACTTGAGCTAAGGGAGTAAGTGATGGCAGAGGCAGTAGGTTGTCATCCTATATGTGATAGATCAGCTCTATAGGGGGATGAGACACTTTTTTTGCCACTGGGTTTCACAGATATCTGCTGACAGAAGAGGAACTGTGAAACTCAGGAATCCTGGGTCTATTCCAGGCTCCTGAATGGAGTGGTCTCTAGTAGTCAAAGACCCTTCTTCCCGTCCCCTCCAGTCTATGTCTATCCTATTGCTGTCTAACCCGCCCCAGCTCCTCATCTGATTTCAACTGTCCCCCACTACCGCTCTGGATTCCTTGTCCCAGTTTCCTGGTCCTGTCTCACTCTCCTCTCTCCCCGCCCCCATCCCTCAGATGGGATGTTCATTCCAGATTGGCAAAATTATAAGGCTTCCCAACATTTCAACACTTCCCATTCTAAATTTTCGGTTGCTTAACTATAGGCTAGCTCTGCCTACAACAAAGCATATTCAGAACCTCTGATTAAAGGGATTATAAGTGTAGCAACCTCCATCATAGCTAGTCACCAAAGATTGAACCCGAGCCATCCAGACTTAAAAGCATGAGCTTCTACTACTTGAGTTCAAGATGTAACTCCCTTAGCTGGTAGCTATACAGTTATCCTCTAAAAATCCACCAGAGGAGGGCACAAAACACATGTTAGACAGTGAATTACAAAAGTGCCAAATATTATTATTAGACCTGCAATACTTTTCACAATGAACATCAGCGGGGGATAAACTGGGAGTTTAAGTATATTTGGAAAACAATTTTAGAATAACATTCAGTGCTGTGGTTTAAAAGAAAAAAAACCTGTTAAAACTCATAACTTAGCAGTATTCAGTGTTTGGAAAAAAAAAAAACCTTCTAGGAGCTATGGGATACAAGTTAAGAATGTTGAAACAGGAAGATGTTATGCTTAGTTACCACTTGGGCAAGGCGGCGTGCTATGTAATACTTGCAAGATTTCACTGTAATGTTTTACAATATATAGCAGCGCAATGCTGATTCCATTGATATTGTTGAGCAATTCATGCTGATTTTATTTCAGCCCACATCTTAATAGTTTTGAATACAAGATCACAATTTTCAGCTCAGTTGGTCTGAACATGCAGAGCTTTAAAATTGCTATGCTCTAAACTGTATATTAACTACAATTTTATAAACCTGCATGTCAGAGAACTGTGTGCCACTACTACTAGACAGTGGCACAAGCCAATTCAGTGTGAATCACAGAAATGTAGGACTGGAAGGGACATCAACAGGTCATCTAGTCAAATCCCTGCACTGAGGCAGGACTGAGTAATAACAACACTAGACCATCCTTGACGGGTGTTTGTCTAACCTCTTAAAAAACTCCAATGACTGCTATTCCATAACCTCTCTAGGAAATTTGTCCCGTGCTTAACTACCTTTACAGTTAGGAAGTTTTTCCTAATGTCTAACCTAAATCTTCCTTGCTACAATTTAAGCCCATTGCTTCTTTTTCCTGCATGTCCTGAGTGGGACGGGGGTGGGTCCAGGCAGTGGGATTGGGAGGAGGGAGGTCGAGGAAGTCAGTGGGTGTGTGGGGATGGACCAGGGGAAGCAGGGTGGAGGAACTGAGGGGGACAGGACTGGGACTGGGGGAGTCGGGGGGGGGGGCTGAGGGGGATGGGACAGGACTGGGATGGGGGGAGTAGGGTAGGGGCTGAGGGGAGCATGAATGGGACAGGGTAGAGAGAGCTGTGTAGAGTGGGGCGGGGCAGGAGAGACAATGGGGCTGGGCTGGGGAGGGTCGGGGGGTTGGGGAGAGGGACAGGGTCTGGAGGGGATGAGACAGAGGGGAACAGGACTGGAATGGGGGGAAGTTGAGAGGGTGGGACAGCAGGAGGAGTGATGGGGGTGGGATGATGGGAGAGCCTGAAGAAGAGATTTGGGGTAGGGCAAGGCTGAGGGCAGTGGGTTGGGGGGAGCAGGGGGACTGTGGGGGAGGCTGTTGGAATGGGGGCAGGGACTGAGGGCAGTGGGTTTGGGGTGGGAGGTACAGGGGGGACTGCGGGGGAGGCTGAGGGAACAGGGTCAGGGTGGGGGCTGAGGGCAGTGGGTCGGGTCTACACTGGCACCTCTCAGCATTGCTGTGCCGGGCGGCAGACCTGCGCCAGCGCTACCCTGGCGATGGAAGAGTCCTCAGTGGAAATGCAGACGTCATGATACAGACCCTCCTCGTCACTTCAAACCTGGTGCTGCTCTGGTGAGTTGCTAGGCTCTTGTCACTTTCAAACCCATGCAGGGTATCTGGCTCTTTTTCAGTTCTCAGGTTAAGAAAAGCCTCTGCATTTTGTGAGGGCTTCAGCATTCACTTTCCTACTTGACAAACTGTCTGCCTGACACATTGCTCCCAGGGCATTCATCTTTATTCATTATCGGCAGGTCCATCAGATTAACGAGCAACACGCGGAAGCAACACAATGGTGTCAAGGATTTTTACTTTTTCAAACCACTTTGGCCTCAACAGCGATAACAGCAAATCTGGACAGAGCAGATGGGTGTCAGGATGGGTTTGGGTATTTATTTATTTATTTATTTTAAGTGAAAATGTTTGGGTCTGAGCAAAGGCTGCAAACTTCCTTTTGGAAACCTCTGCTGATCTTTTGCCCCAGGGGCTAATGACAGCCTGGAATCCGGGACAGATTTCCACATCCATGCAGGGTGAGATGATCGGGGGGAGGGGAGGGACTGTGGGGGAGGCAGAGGGAAAAGGGTCAGGGGGGCTGAGGGCAGTGGATTGAGGGTGGGGGGCACAGGGGGGACTGCGGGCGAGGCTGAGGGAACAGGGTCAGGGTGGGGGCTGAGGGCAGTGGGGCTGAGGGGAGCCCCCCCAGAGGGACCTGCTAGGGGGCCAGGTGAGCCCAGCAGTGCTTACCTGGAGCGGCTCCCAGGAAGCATCCAGCAGGCAGGTCCCTCCCAGTCCCTCTGGCCCCTTCCTAGGGTTGGGTCGAGGGGAGGGGGGCGGAGGGGGGCTGCCCGCTGCCGGAGTCTACAAGCCCTGCCCCGCTGCAGCACACAGGGGAGCGAGACCTCCCTGCCTCTCTGTGTGCCCGGGGCAGGGGCAGGGCTGCGCTCTGCAGGCTCCTGCCGGCCGGGCGGGGGCCTCGTGAGCTGGCGCCGCCGCGCCGGGAGCTCAGCTGCGCGCTGCCCCAGGGCCCAGGGAGGAAAGGTGAGTGGCGCCGGTGACGCCAGCTTGCCGCGGTCCCCTCATATAGGGTGACCAGACGTCCCGACCAATGTAAGGTCGGGACGCGAGACAAGTCCCCTAAAATCGGGACTGTCCCGATAATATCGGGACGTCTGGTCACCCTAATTACAGTAGTTGTTGTCGTTGTAGGGCACAGGTGATCTGTTGCAAACAAACCAAACAATCATAACCAGGTGAATATAACTAAAACCATTACAATTGACTAAACACCAGATATAATATAAACACAAATGCAAACAATCACAATCATAATAATTGGGAATACAATAAAACCATCACTTTTACAATAATTGGGTACATTGAGAAACAAAATGAGGCCCAAGTTTGATGCTGCAATAGCCATCAAACAATAAAAGTCAACCCTAACCCTTAAGTACACACAACAAATAAGATTTGTAGGAGTACCACAGTTGTCCTGCAAGGTTAAACTGATTTGGAAGATACATAGTAACAGAGAACTTGGTGAAATTGCTGATACTTAAACTAACATTTAGTTGTACAGGTTATGGGGGCCAATGAGCTACTCTTCAGGGCTTGGGGAAGTAGAACCAGGGTGCATAGAGGAAAGTGGAATTAACAATACAAGAAAATGTAACAACAATACAAATAACAAAACTCAACAACAAAATGATTATTAGAGAACCTAACAAAAAATAAACCTGACGCATTGGGGACCAAAGTCTTTTGGACAGAGGTGGATGAGATTGATAATTTGGTTGGAGATGGGGGAAGTAGAGAGAGGAAAAGGTATTTACCCTGTCTAGTATAGTATCCCCCTCTCTCTGGACCCAAAGCTAGCACAGGACACCCACCAGAGGCAGACACAGAACATGGAACACTGAACACAGACTTTGTCGCGACACGATAACCATGGTATTTCTGTAACTCTTCAGCTGGTACCAGCTCTCCTGATGTTCCGGTTTGGAGGCTGAAAGATAGAAGCTTAGAAACAAATTAGCACAGTGCTCCCACTGCGGCAGACCCTGCTCGTTTGAGTTGTCCGTGGTGTACCCATTTTCCCTCCGGGGTATTATCTATGCCACCCAGGGATTTTGCTAACTCTATTGCTTGCGCGGGAGTCAACTCGGTCTCTGCCATAGTGTGTCTGGTACTTGGGGCTGCCCCGCCCCCTGCGGGCGCAGGCCCATAGTTTCGGACTACCCTCTGGACCACCACAACACAGTGTCTGGGGTCTGGCCATCCGGGATCCGGGGGATCCGGATCATACCAGATATCCCCGTCCCAATCATCATATGGTCCTGCACCCCCCTGGGCTTTCACCCCAACGGCGGCGACCTGGGCTGAATAAGCCCCCCGGACCCTGTTCTCCCTGGTGGACCTCTCCAGAACCAGATCCTTCAGGCAGGTAACTGTCTGGCTCAGAGCGGCATTCTCTATTTCCACAGTCAGAACCTGTGCCTTCCACATATCCCATTCCTTCTCCAACTCATGAATTGTACTCCCAGGTGGAACTGTCCCTGGCATCCAGGGGTCTGTCCCTTTCTTTTGGAGCCATTCTAACAACACCCCGGGCGGCGGCGGCGCTCCCCAAGGTGGGGTGTCTTCTTGCTCAGGCTGCTTTGCCTTTTTCTTCCCCTTGCCCCACAGTGGCATACTTAGCGGCATCCTTTTCTCCCTGCAGTGGGTTGCTAGCCTGCTTTTTACACAGGCTTGAGCCAGACCTGCTCAAGAAGCTATTAGGGGGCACCAGGGGATTTACATCTAATTCTTTCCTTTGCCCTACACCGGCACTCAGCAGTGGCGTCCTTTTCTCCCTGCAGTGGGTTGCTAGCCTAGCACTTTTTCATGCAGGCTTGAGCTGGACCCACCCAGGAGACCACCGGGGGGCAGCAGGAGACCCCTACTCTTGGGTCAAACCCTCCACTAAGCTGCCTGCATTCTCCACCAGTGATGTTACCTGAAATTGGGCCAGCTAGTAAGCTTAGGGAGGACTAATGACCCACTAGAGTTTGGCAGAAAGCAGCACGTTTATTATAATGATAGCTGAGCTCAAAAGAAGGGGGGGGGGGCACACTCACACTCGCATACTCATGCTTCCAGGACAGGCACGGCACTGGAGATGTCAGAACTCTTCAAGGTAAGTGTCCCACAGCGCAGCGATGGATGGTGCGATTAAGATAAGTCTTCCTGAGGCACGATGGAATGCAACGCGGTGAACCACTGGCCAGGCAGTCCAGGCAAAGGGCCTTCACGGGAGGTACAATCTTGTGAGTGCACTCCCGAGCACATGGCCCCTTCCCCTTTTAAGGACCTGCTCCTCATGGCCTGCGACTA
>NW_020701592.1:0-2730 GCF_002925995.2 Terrapene triunguis | reverse complement strand
GGAGGGTGAGGTGCTCTGCTAGCAGTAGAGGTGTGAACACCAAGGGAGGAGAAACTGCTTCTGTAGTTGGATAGCCATTCACAGTCTTTGTTTAATCCTGATCTGATGGTGTCAAATTTGCAAATGAACTGGAGCTCAGCAGTTTCTCTTTGGAGTCTGGTCCTGAAGTTTTTTTGCTGTAAGATGGCTACCTTAACATCTGCTGTTGTGTGGCCAGGGAGGTTAAAGTGTTCTACAGGTTTTTGTATATTGCCATTCCTGATATCTGACTTGTGTCCATTTATCCTCTTGCGTAGTGACTGTCCAGTTTTGCCAATGTACATAGCAGAGGGGCTTTGCTGGCACATGATGGCATATATAACATTGGTGGACGTGCAGGTGAATGAGCCGGTGATGTTGTAGCTGATCTGGTTAGGTCCTGTGATAGTGCTGCTGGTGTAGATATGTGGGCAGAGTTGGCATCGAGGTTTGTTGCATGGGTTGGTTCCTGAGTTAGAGTTGTTATGGTGCGGTGCGTGGTTGCTGGTGAGAATATGCTTAAGGTTGGCGGGTTGTCTGTGGGCGAGGACTGGCCTTCCTCCCAAGGTCTGTGAAAGTGAGGGATCATTGTCCAGGATGGGTTGTAGATCACTGATGATGCATTGGAGAGGTTTAATCTGAGGACTGTAGGTGATGGCCAGTGGAGTTCTGTTGGTTTCTTTTTTGGGCCTGTCTTGTAGCAGGAGGCTTCTGGGTACACGTCTGGCTCTGTTGATTTGTTCCTTTATTTCCTTGTGTGGGTATCGTAGTTTAGAGAATGCTTGGTGAAGATCTTGTAGGTGTTGGTCTCTGTCTGAGGGGTTGGAGCAGATGCGGTTGTACCTCAGTGCTTGGCTGTAGACGATGGATCGTGTGGTGTGTCCAGGGTGGAAGCTGGAAGCATGAAGGTAGGCATAGCGGTCGGTGGGTTTTCGGTATAGGGTGGTGTTAACATGGCCATTGCTTATTTGTACTGTGGTGTCCAGGAAGTGGACCTCCTGTGTAGACTGGTCCAGGCTGAGGTTGATGGTGGGGTGGAAGCTGTTGAAATCATGGCGGAATTCTTCCAGGGTCTCCTTCCCATGGGTCCAGATGATGAAGATGTCATCAATGTAGCGTAGGTAGAGAAGGGGTGTGAGTGGACGAGAGCTGAGGAAGCGTTGTTCCAGGTCAGCCATAAAGATGTTGGCATATTGTGGGGCCATGCGGGTGCCCATAGCGGTGCCACTGGTCTGGAGGTATATATTGTCACCAAATTTGAAATAATTGTGCGTGAGGATAAAGTCACAGAGCTCAGCAACAAGTTGTGCTGTGTCATCATCAGGGATACTATTCCTGACAGCTTGTATTCCATCTGTATGTGGGATGTTTGTGTAGAGAGCCTCTACATCCATGGTGGCTAGGATGGTGTTTTCTGGGAGGTCACCAATGCATTGTAGTTTTCTCAGGAAATCTGTGGTGTCACGGAGATAGCTGGGAGTGCTGGTGGCGTAGGGTCTGAGTAGGGAGTCCACATATCCAGACAGTCCTTCAGTGAGAGCGCCAATGCCCGAGATGATGGGGCGTCCAGGGTTTCCAGGTTTGTGGATCTTGGGTAGTAGATAGAATAACCCCGGTCGGGGCTCTAAGGGTATGTTGATTTGTTCCTGTGTTAGTGTAGGGAGTGTCCTGAGTAGATGGTGCAGTTTCTTAGTGTATTCCTCAGTGGGATCTGAGGAAAGTGGCCTGTAGAATTTGGTATTGGAGAGTTGTCTGGCAGCCTCTTTCTGGTAGTCAGACCTATTCATTATGACAACAGCACCTCCTTTATCAGCCTCTTTGATGATAATGTCAGGGTGGTTTCTGAGGCTGTGGATGGCATTGCGTTCTGCACGACTTAGGTTATGAGGCAAGCGATGTTGTTTTTCCACAATTTCTGCCTGTGCACGTCGGCGGAAGCATTCTATGTATAGGTCCAGACTGTCATTTCGACCCTCAGGAGGAGTCCATGTGGAGTTCTTCTTCCTGTGTTGTTGGTGGGAGGGTATCTGTGTATCAGTGCGCTGTTCAGTGTTATCTTGAAAGTATTCTTTGAGTCGGAGGCGGCGAAAGTAGGCTTCCAGATCACCGCAGAACTATATCATGTTCGTGGGGGTGCTGGGGCAAAAAGAGAGTCCCCGAGATAGGACAGACTCTTCTGCTGGGTTGAGTGTGTAGCTGGATAAATTGACGATATTGCTGGGTGAGTTAGGGGTACTCCTGTTGTGGCCCCATGTGCCAGGTAGGATTTTAGACAGCTTACAGTCCTTTTTCCTTTGTAGAGAGGTGAAGTGTGTAATGTAGATCTCCTGTCTTATTTTAGTAAAGTCCATTTGTGTGGAGGGTTGGTTATTTATGAAAGTCTCCAGGTTGGAGAGCTCTTTCTTGATGTTTATCTGTTTGCTGTATAGGATGCTGATCAGGTGGTTCCTCAGTTTCTTTGATAGAGTATGGCATAATCTCTCACTGTAGTCTGTGCAGTATGTAGATAGCAATGGATTTTTCACCTTCAGTCCATTTGGTATGATGTCCATCCGTTTGCATTTGGAAAGGAAGATGATATCTGTCTGTATTTGTGCAAGTTTCTTCATGAGGTTGATAGATTTCCATTCCATACGGCTAAATGCAGTGCCTTGCATGGTGTCAAGTATCAGAGGGGTAGCCGTGTTAGTCTGAGTCTGTAAAAAGCAACAG
>NW_020701591.1:8304-9586 GCF_002925995.2 Terrapene triunguis | reverse complement strand
TTCCCCACAAGACTGGTTGAGGAATGTGTAACTGCTACAAGGCCCGCTGCTACAATTTTTTTTTTTTTAAACAGAGAGCACTCCACAGGCAGAGCACCACCCTTTTCTTGGGTTAGAAGTGAATGTACATCTGCTTTCACATTATATATATGGCATTTGGACCTTTCACACAGCTGATCGTTTATGAACTTGATTGTATTTCTCTTGTATGGTAGCTTTAAGAATTTTGGATGCTTTTACTAAGCAATGTGAAAGGATGCAGAATCTGGAGAACAAGTTTATTAACACCATCTCTCTTAAGGAGACTTATGAATCAGCAGACTGGTATAATACTCACAATTTGGTATACCTGTGAATTTGCTACTTTGTACAATTTCTACAACAATGATCCCATTATCAATGATAAAACCACAAGAATGTGGTTACGAGGTTGACAAAATATTTGTATGGTCAGGATGTGACAGTATATGCATCCCACATGCTATCTGTGGCATGGTCTGCATTAAATCCAGAGCTACAAAATGCAGTTTGTTTTTAACTGTCGCCACCAGCAGCTAAAACAGATTTTTGTTTATAGCATAGTGAGATATAATTTGTTATGTGAATGTTTGTTTATGCTCCCCCTTTCAATACTTGTTTTGTTAAATTGGAGAGATGTGGCATTGTGCAAATTGCAAAATAAGTTTGTGTTGACATGCTAATTTATTAGCACAGAATTATCAAAAACAATCAGAATACCTCTGCTGTGCACAAGGAAGTTTGCTACCATAATCATCTTCTGGAATAGAGAATAGGGGTAACATTTTTGTCATTTGCTCTGTTCTGGCTAATAAAGTTGCATCTTTGTTTGAGAGTTGAAATAATTTTGATAGTCACCATGATATATTAAACCACCTGTCCCCAGTAGCTACAGTTTCCAGTTCACACACTTTCACCCCAATGCAGCTTTATAGGAAACTATATACTCAATCAACCGAAAAACATGGCTGAAATCAATTAATCTCCCAAAGAACTCTATGATACACTCCAGTGAATTTCCAGATTCCATATATATATATATATATATATACACACACACATATATATATATATATATATATATATACACATACATACACACACTTTGTTTCAGAAAAGGAAAATCTTTTAAGATCTCCAGCAAACAATACATATATAAATGAAATATCATTGTATTCTAGCACAACAGTTGTTTTTGCTAGCTTCTTTTTCCCCAAATCCTGAATCTGAATAATATATCAGATTCAGGATTTGGGGAAAAAGA
>NW_020701591.1:0-7904 GCF_002925995.2 Terrapene triunguis | reverse complement strand
GAGCTGGTTGAAATTAGAAATTTTGAAGAAAGGAGAGAAAAAAAGAGGTTTAAAACTTTCCCCCTTCTCCTCCCAACCAGCTCTATGTAAAAATATAAAATGTAGTTTCTGTGAACATACTGTAATAGTCAATTCAAATTCACTGTTTCTGTGAACATTCCTGCTATTAAATTCACTCAATAGTATGTTCCTTGAAAGCAAACACAAAGGGGGCATGAACATAGATAAAGCTAGTTCATTTTTGCATTCAGGTGAACATTCACCAAAAATGTTTGGATGCTGTTCACTCAGCTCTAGAAAATATATGCTCTTCCCTTTTGGAAGGAAGCTCAACTTCTGGCAGCTCTGAATGATGACTTAGAAGAGGAATTCCAAATGAGAAACTCTGATGTTTACAGTTGCCTTGCAGGCCATTGCTTTAGTAAAGCTTTTGAGCTCCAACTAGTACTTGAGCTCCCAGTGCTTAGGTCTTGAATAAACAGATCTTGAGAACCACAAACTATAGCTGAAATAAGATCTAGTTGCAGAAGTGTCTCATGCCCCCATTCTCCTCTATGGGCCGGGCTCCCTGGCTGGATTACATTTCCCATGATGCACCACAGTTTCGCACCTGGTGATGCACAATGGTGCATCACAGGAATCCCATGACCACAGTGCATTGTCAAAGATATAGTCAGGCTGGGGAGCCCAGCTCATGAAGGAGAATGGGGCATGAGTCATCCAAACTACAGCTCCTATGAGGCATGACGGTAGCTCAATGGGACACAGACTAATGTCAAACTGATTTGAAACCAAGTAATTTGCTGTTTCTGAATTGAAATTTTTCTGAACTTTCTGTTCCAAAAAAAGTTACTTTTTATCCTGATTTAGGACAAAAAAAATTAGAAAGAATGGAATTTCCTATGGGATGGAAATTCTAATTTTTGACCAGCATTATTAATAAGCCACAGATATGTTATTCTCCACGCCATCCCACAAATACACACACACACACAGAGGCTACATCAACATTTGGTGCTAGGGGTGTGATCATCGAGCTAGCACTCTAAAAATAGTAGTTTAGCTCTGGTAGCAGAGGAAGCAGCAAGCAGTGGCATAGGCTAGCTGCCCCAAGAAGGTACCCACAGGGTCCAGATGGGTTTGAGTGGCTAGCCTGTGCTGCCACTTACCACTGCCCATGCTACTGCAGGTATACTGACACCTAGACACCCATCAGATTTTACACCCACATATTTTTAGCAGATTAGCTCACTGAGAGCTAGCACGATTATGTCTACATGAGCTGGGGATGACACTCCTAACTCAACATAGACGTACCCAGGTAGAGAGAGCGAGAAAGAGAGACTGGACTGAGGACAGCCAACATATTTTAAAATGGTCTCTGAGAAACAAACTAGATACCTATCAGATTTTACACCCACTCCCACTTTTAGGCCACTTCCGCTCTCATATACACCAGTGCAAATCCATAGGAAATCCATTACTTCATTAAGGTTATTTTGGATTGACACTGGTATATCTAAGAGGAGAATTTAGCTCTATGATTTTCTTGTAGTTATTTCCCTCTTTTACATGTATTTTACATTATTGTAACACACATTAGAAAGGGTTGTGGTTTGGTGTTGAGCATAGGACTGCGAATTAAGACTGCTGAATTTTATTTCTGGTTTAAATTGTTATGTGGCCTTGGGCAAATTTCCATCTTTCAGTGTCTGATTCAAAATTTGTTTAAAAAGTGTATCTACTGTACCTTCCATAGGTACTGTGAGCAGAGTGCTGAAATGTAAAGGACTATGGAGACCCTTGATCAAGACGTATTATATACATTCTAGGATTAAATGTTTGCCCTAATTTACATATCATAAAACCCTATCATTTGGTTTGCATTAGTTGTGAGTCAGATCAGAATAATACCCAGAATATTTTTCTTTTTTAGGATATATGATAAATATGTCTGTGTGTATAAAACAAAGAATTTAAAATCTGTCTGAAAAAGAATGTGTTCAGAAACAGTCTTGGGCAGCGTTTAATAGTAATATAATGAAGCCCATCAAGGGAAAGCATAAAGATACTAGTAGAGCTCCACTACTCCAAGTGTCTCTCTGAAGTCACTACCCTAAGTGACTCCCATTCCCATTCCAGTCAATTAACAAGTCCCTCTGAATTATACTTACCTTATTACAGCATTCTTGACTCCCAAGAACAGCCTTATAGAGAAGAACCAACAAACCCCAACAATACCCATCAGCTCCATTGAGACACTGCTATGGAATCTTAGCTTCAATCCATTATTCAATGGCCCTGACAGAATAGTCTCCAAGTACTACAAACATTTGAGGATAATTTGCAGTAAATCCTCTCAAACATCCAAGATATGCAACTTGAGAAACCAGATGCAGGTTCAAACATTTAAATCCCATCCCTAGTGCATATGCACTACACACTTAAATGTGTTAGCTGTCACTATAAATTAGGACACGCAATGACCTTCCTCCTATACTTAATTATGCCTCAAGCAGGAATATGCTTCCTGAGATAAATTAATAATTAAAGTCTTCATAAATATGTCTGGCTCAGGTGATAATGAAATGAACACTGACAGGTAGCAGTGATTAAAATGTATTTTTAGATACTATTTATTTTAGTTAAACAGCATTGTTGACAGAACAAGCTGTTTTCTTCTCATTCCATCCCTAGGACAAAAGCAGTTAGGATTTTTCAAAAGCACCTCATTGACCTAACTTTTCTCCCACTGAAATCAGTTGTAAAATGCCGGCTGACTTCCACTGCAGCAGAGTTAGGTCTGATTACAGACATCCTCAATGAGATATTCAAAAGCACTCGGCATTGGCCTGTCACCTCCAAACCATTCAGCTCCCAATTTTTTCCCACTTTGGAACAAACCATCCCTTTCATCACTATTAGGGCAGTAGAATTATAACTTCCTTGTCTTTGAACGAGAGCTCAAGCTATTACCTCATTCCTGTATCCACTGCCTCTTCTCCTAAAGTCAGAAATGTGTTTTCTTGTCTCCCAGGACACTCAAGAGTCTACAAAACTAAATACCCCTGCTAACTAAAACAAAGTTTATTTGTCATGGGGTCTAAATTAAAGAGAAAACTTAAAACAAAATGACTTAAGCAGAATATAAATTAGCTAAACAATTATTGCAAAGAACATAGCTAGCTAGGCAGCAAAAAATGTTACACAGTTACAAAGAACATTAGACAAGCTAGATGGGCTCCTGACCATTTAGAAAGGTCTATCTCTCAAACCAGCTACCCAGCCTGAGTCTCTTTTAATGTCCCAAGAAATTATGTCTCTCAAGTACCAGGAAATCTGTGTGTATATATATATTCAACAGATATATTCACAACAGTTAATACCCTCATTGATTGCCTCCCTCCAGTCCTAAATGCATATCTGAAGTGGTCACCTTTTAAAAGCTTTACAATTGCAATTTTAACTCATAACATTACCTCTGCCTTCCCTTGTTATTCTTTATGCTAATGTTCCCCAAAGTTTTGAAAGCTGAGACCCATTTCAGAAATATGAAATCAACCAAATGTAGTGAAAGGCCTATATATTTTAATTTATATATTTTATGTGCCCCAGCTAGTCCTTCACACCACTTCCATTTGGGTAAATGCTAGTATAGATCCTCAAAACAATATTTCCTCTCCTTTCTTATATAATTTGATGAAAAGTGCAATAGTTAACAGTGTTGACAGCTAAAGTATCATTATTGGCATCTAAGGTCTCATCACTGGCACCTGAATTAGCACCCACTGAAATGAATGATGCAGTTAATATCTCAAAACAATTGTCCCAGGCTGTCTGCAAACTCAGACAGACATCTCTGCATGAGATGTTACACGTGCTTCACATTTGAAGGTTTTCTTTCTAATAGTTAGAGACTCACTTTAAAAAAAAATACAAATGAAGCTGAGACTCTGGAGAACAAATTAGAATTCTGTCCAGCTCCATAAAACTAGTCCTTCTGTAAGGGGACTGTTGCCCCCTTACTAACATTCAGTGGGGGTGTTTTGATTGGCTTGCTCCCAGTACTAAAAGGGGAAGGGTCGATGGCAAATCAGGAGCCTGAGACTGACAGTCCCCAGGAACAATGGTTAGAGGCCAATGCTCCAGATCAGCCTGATTGACAGGGCGGGCAGGCTAATCAGAGGGTCAGGAGGCCAGGGAGGTCCCGTCCTCCGTGTGAGCTGGAATTGCCTGGGTCAGACTGAGTGGGGCCGAGCTAAGGAGAAAGCAGGGGCCCAGGCTGAGCTGGAGAGCAGAACCGTGCCAGATCCAGAGGGGCCAGAGACGCAGCCACAGAGCCAGAGACGCAGCCCAGGGAGAGCAGATCGTGTGCTGGGAGCAGAGGCGCAGCCACAGAGCCAGGTGTGGTGAGCAAGTGGGACCAGCCAAGGGGGGATCTTGGGCAAAGGGCCCAGCACAGAAAGACACCCCCAGACAAGGGCCCTTGCAGGCCAGACCAGGAGGGGGACCTTAACCCTACGGGGGGCTGACTCTGGGAAGAAGGGTCCCACCACTCAAAGCCCGGAGGTGTGTGGCCACCACCATTGCAAGTGTCCAACCCGCAGCATCCCTGCAGCATAGCCAGGGCCTGAGACGGAAATCTGGGACTAACAAGGAACAGACTGTGAAGTGCCCTGATGTCCAGAGACACTGTTTGTGATGTTCCCTGCCACAAAGCGGGATGATGTGTTTTCCTTTAACCTTTCCCATTTTTCCTTATTCTTTTCTTTAGATTAATTGTTAATTAAACAACTTGCATTTGTTTTAAATTGTATGGAATAATCAGTGGGTCAGGGAGGTGCCCAGTACAGAGAGAGTACCCCGGAGTGGGGACACCCTAGCCCCTGTCCTAGGTGACCACAGCTGGGTTGGGGGTCAAGCCCCCCAGGAATCCTGGGCCCAGCCTTTTTGGGGTTACGAGGACTCTGCCAGACAGGAGAGTGGAAGGGGAGTCCTCAAGGGCAGGGAGGCCTCTGGGTAAAGGAAGTGGGAGCGAGGACTCGGATCCTTTCGCTAGCCCACTTCACCGGGGTAGTGCAGAAGCCCAGAAAGTTCCCCACAATAGCGGGACCATTCCCCCGCTTACACTTCTGAAAGGTATGAGAATGTATTTGCCAAATAGTCTGGATGAACAATTTTTAGGCTATGGATTTTTATATTTTAAACATTCCAGTTCAAGAAGTTACTGACCATATGATGCTGAATTAGGGTGACCAGACGTCCCAATTTTATCGGGACTGTCATGATATTTGCTTCTTTGTCCCGCGTCCCGACCAATGTTTGGTTGGGACACTGGACAAACAAGAAATTTTGCCCTCCCAGAGGGACTCTAGCCCCCCCCCCTGCCCCGGCTCCGCCCCCTGCTTCCCCCATTGGCTCCCTCCCCAAATCCCCGCCCTGGCCCTGTCTCTTCACCAACCATGTGGCATTCCTCTTCCCTCCCAGACTTGTAGCTGCATGGTGGCGCAAACCAGGGGTGGGGGGGGGGAGTGGTGAGTCAGCTCTGGCACCTGGGCACCGGGCGGGCGGGCAGGCAAAGAGGGGCTGGCAAGGGAGGGAGGGAGACGGGAGGGCTCAGCTCGGAGCCCCCCGCCGTGCCAGAGGACTCCTGCCTGGCCCCCGGGCCACTGCACACTGGGGCCCGGGGCCAGGAGCGCAGCGCGGAGGCTGCTCCAGCCCTGCAGACCGCAGGGCAGCGCGGTGGGTCCGGGCGGGGGCGTGGGCCAAATCGCCGCTGCTGCCGGGGAGCCCCGCACCTCTCCCTCCCGCTCGCAGCTGCAGCTCCTTCCCTGCGTCCCCCGCGCCTAATCTCCCTCCTGCTGGGAAGAAGCCGCTGGAGTGCAGCTGAGCGGGAGATTAGGCGTGGGGGACGCAGGGAAGGAGCTGCAGCTGCGAGCGGGAGGGAGAGGCGCAGAGCTCCCCGGCAGCAGCGGGGATTTGGCCCGCTCCGCCCACCCGGCCCCTGCCCACTCCGCCCTGCCCCCTCCCGGACCCACCGCGCGCCGCATGTGCCCGGGGCGGGCTGGGGGGGGGCGGGAGGCTCCACGGGGAGGGCAGTGCACGCAGCCGGGGCCTGCTAATGCCCCCAGCCCCTTTGAAACTCCTTTTTTTTTTTTTTGGCTCGGCTCCCCTGCCGCCCCCCTGCGTCCCGATATTTTATATCGCTGATCTGGTCACCCTATGATGAATTCAGAACAAAAATTATGAAGTTTTCTGTTAAATCTGCTGCTTAGCTAATTTTATACAAAGGTACTTTATCCACAATTACACAGAGACTCCAAAGTGTATTCACATTAGAGCACCAATATGCAGTAATTACTAATTTTTAGCATTATGTATGAGTGGTCTTTTAACCTTTGTGACAGATTTATGTTACCAATCTGCCCGGGGCATCAGGTGATCAGGCCTAGGCTGTAGGATCTTTAGGGGAGGAGATGGAGGAGCACACCAAGTGCCTAAATTTTAAAGCTTTATTAATAAAATAATAAAATAACAGCGGAGAGTGCTGGGAGTTCCCCATGTCACTCAGAGGAAGGAAGAAAGTATTAGTGCCCCAAGCCCTAACCCACTTTCATACTCACACCTGCACTACCCGAGGCTGGCCAAGCCTGGGTGTAACATAAGAAGAAGAGGGGGAAGGGTGGATGGGAGTTCTTGTCCTGTGCACAGGTCGTCCGGGGTCTGCTGTTGATCTCCAATTTGCTTTGGCTCTCAGGAGGGATTTTAAGTCCTGGGTTCTTTTGGGGGCATCTCATTCAGGGACCTGTGTTCCTGGTGCTCTTTGTACCAGTCCAAACCGGCCTTCCGTGGCTTTCTCAGCTTTCCCAAAACACACCAGCTTCAGGGACATGAAAACAGTTGTTTTCCCCCATGCTGGCCTTCACTGTCTCATTTGTTTTTGCAATCTCTACAGTCCTGCTCAATTTAGTTCTCCTTTTCTCATGGCTGGCTGGGGTTGGGTAAGATAGGAACACAGCTGCACACTGCTTGTCGAGCACCGTGACCTTGGACTGGGGCCAGCGTCTTCTCTTTGGACTGGGCTAGCTGAAGTGTCGAGTTAATCTGTTCTCTGTTCTCTTCCTCTCCTTTGGCCTCTCGCAACCTGCAAAGGAATCTTCCACTCCACACTCATACCTTTAACCCTTTACCCCTTCCCAAAATGCCTTGTGATGCTTGCAACAGCGTTAGCAACATACAATGCTGACCTGCCTCCCCAGGGGACCCCCTGAGGGAGGGGGCCATTGGGGTGTGACACCTTCTGATACCTCAAAATGTAAATCCTTCCTATGAGTCTGACTTTGGCCACAAATTCTAATGATCTGCAGTTAGCTGAAGTAAATAGCCAGCAATATAAATAAATGGCCATTTCCAAAAGCAGGGCTTGGTAAACTTTAGTTCAATTAAATATATCTGCTAAAATCTAATTAACCCTGATGAATTAAACAATCTTTAAAAAATCAAGTTCAGGACTCAGTAAACATAGCAAATGGTCTATGAGGTTATGAGAATTGTCAACTTGAATATTAGTGAGAAATGTGAGCATATACATTCTTACTGTTATGTGTTTTACATAGGTTAGTATATTCATATAAATAATTTCTCACTGGGGAAATTCACACACTAACCATTTCTGCTAAGGTAAACTGTAGGCTCACTCCTGCAAACCCTTCTACATGTAGGTAATGTTTTACTCTTATAGCCCTGTGTGAGTTCAGCAGGACTATTCACATGAGTAAGGCTAAGATTTTGTTACAGTTATTTTTAGTAAAAGTCAGGGACAGGTCACAGGCAATAAACAAAAATTCATGGAAGCCCGTGACCTGTCCCTGACTTTTACTAAAAATAACCATGACAAAATGGGG
>NW_020701590.1:8303-9585 GCF_002925995.2 Terrapene triunguis | reverse complement strand
TTCCCCACAAGACTGGTTGAGGAATGTGTAACTGCTACAAGGCCCGCTGCTACAATTTTTTTTTTTTTAAACAGAGAGCACTCCACAGGCAGAGCACCACCCTTTTCTTGGGTTAGAAGTGAATGTACATCTGCTTTCACATTATATATATGGCATTTGGACCTTTCACACAGCTGATCGTTTATGAACTTGATTGTATTTCTCTTGTATGGTAGCTTTAAGAATTTTGGATGCTTTTACTAAGCAATGTGAAAGGATGCAGAATCTGGAGAACAAGTTTATTAACACCATCTCTCTTAAGGAGACTTATGAATCAGCAGACTGGTATAATACTCACAATTTGGTATACCTGTGAATTTGCTACTTTGTACAATTTCTACAACAATGATCCCATTATCAATGATAAAACCACAAGAATGTGGTTACGAGGTTGACAAAATATTTGTATGGTCAGGATGTGACAGTATATGCATCCCACATGCTATCTGTGGCATGGTCTGCATTAAATCCAGAGCTACAAAATGCAGTTTGTTTTTAACTGTCGCCACCAGCAGCTAAAACAGATTTTTGTTTATAGCATAGTGAGATATAATTTGTTATGTGAATGTTTGTTTATGCTCCCCCTTTCAATACTTGTTTTGTTAAATTGGAGAGATGTGGCATTGTGCAAATTGCAAAATAAGTTTGTGTTGACATGCTAATTTATTAGCACAGAATTATCAAAAACAATCAGAATACCTCTGCTGTGCACAAGGAAGTTTGCTACCATAATCATCTTCTGGAATAGAGAATAGGGGTAACATTTTTGTCATTTGCTCTGTTCTGGCTAATAAAGTTGCATCTTTGTTTGAGAGTTGAAATAATTTTGATAGTCACCATGATATATTAAACCACCTGTCCCCAGTAGCTACAGTTTCCAGTTCACACACTTTCACCCCAATGCAGCTTTATAGGAAACTATATACTCAATCAACCGAAAAACATGGCTGAAATCAATTAATCTCCCAAAGAACTCTATGATACACTCCAGTGAATTTCCAGATTCCATATATATATATATATATATATACACACACACATATATATATATATATATATATATATACACATACATACACACACTTTGTTTCAGAAAAGGAAAATCTTTTAAGATCTCCAGCAAACAATACATATATAAATGAAATATCATTGTATTCTAGCACAACAGTTGTTTTTGCTAGCTTCTTTTTCCCCAAATCCTGAATCTGAATAATATATCAGATTCAGGATTTGGGGAAAAAGA
>NW_020701590.1:0-7903 GCF_002925995.2 Terrapene triunguis | reverse complement strand
GAGCTGGTTGAAATTAGAAATTTTGAAGAAAGGAGAGAAAAAAAGAGGTTTAAAACTTTCCCCCTTCTCCTCCCAACCAGCTCTATGTAAAAATATAAAATGTAGTTTCTGTGAACATACTGTAATAGTCAATTCAAATTCACTGTTTCTGTGAACATTCCTGCTATTAAATTCACTCAATAGTATGTTCCTTGAAAGCAAACACAAAGGGGGCATGAACATAGATAAAGCTAGTTCATTTTTGCATTCAGGTGAACATTCACCAAAAATGTTTGGATGCTGTTCACTCAGCTCTAGAAAATATATGCTCTTCCCTTTTGGAAGGAAGCTCAACTTCTGGCAGCTCTGAATGATGACTTAGAAGAGGAATTCCAAATGAGAAACTCTGATGTTTACAGTTGCCTTGCAGGCCATTGCTTTAGTAAAGCTTTTGAGCTCCAACTAGTACTTGAGCTCCCAGTGCTTAGGTCTTGAATAAACAGATCTTGAGAACCACAAACTATAGCTGAAATAAGATCTAGTTGCAGAAGTGTCTCATGCCCCCATTCTCCTCTATGGGCCGGGCTCCCTGGCTGGATTACATTTCCCATGATGCACCACAGTTTCGCACCTGGTGATGCACAATGGTGCATCACAGGAATCCCATGACCACAGTGCATTGTCAAAGATATAGTCAGGCTGGGGAGCCCAGCTCATGAAGGAGAATGGGGCATGAGTCATCCAAACTACAGCTCCTATGAGGCATGACGGTAGCTCAATGGGACACAGACTAATGTCAAACTGATTTGAAACCAAGTAATTTGCTGTTTCTGAATTGAAATTTTTCTGAACTTTCTGTTCCAAAAAAAGTTACTTTTTATCCTGATTTAGGACAAAAAAAATTAGAAAGAATGGAATTTCCTATGGGATGGAAATTCTAATTTTTGACCAGCATTATTAATAAGCCACAGATATGTTATTCTCCACGCCATCCCACAAATACACACACACACACAGAGGCTACATCAACATTTGGTGCTAGGGGTGTGATCATCGAGCTAGCACTCTAAAAATAGTAGTTTAGCTCTGGTAGCAGAGGAAGCAGCAAGCAGTGGCATAGGCTAGCTGCCCCAAGAAGGTACCCACAGGGTCCAGATGGGTTTGAGTGGCTAGCCTGTGCTGCCACTTACCACTGCCCATGCTACTGCAGGTATACTGACACCTAGACACCCATCAGATTTTACACCCACATATTTTTAGCAGATTAGCTCACTGAGAGCTAGCACGATTATGTCTACATGAGCTGGGGATGACACTCCTAACTCAACATAGACGTACCCAGGTAGAGAGAGCGAGAAAGAGAGACTGGACTGAGGACAGCCAACATATTTTAAAATGGTCTCTGAGAAACAAACTAGATACCTATCAGATTTTACACCCACTCCCACTTTTAGGCCACTTCCGCTCTCATATACACCAGTGCAAATCCATAGGAAATCCATTACTTCATTAAGGTTATTTTGGATTGACACTGGTATATCTAAGAGGAGAATTTAGCTCTATGATTTTCTTGTAGTTATTTCCCTCTTTTACATGTATTTTACATTATTGTAACACACATTAGAAAGGGTTGTGGTTTGGTGTTGAGCATAGGACTGCGAATTAAGACTGCTGAATTTTATTTCTGGTTTAAATTGTTATGTGGCCTTGGGCAAATTTCCATCTTTCAGTGTCTGATTCAAAATTTGTTTAAAAAGTGTATCTACTGTACCTTCCATAGGTACTGTGAGCAGAGTGCTGAAATGTAAAGGACTATGGAGACCCTTGATCAAGACGTATTATATACATTCTAGGATTAAATGTTTGCCCTAATTTACATATCATAAAACCCTATCATTTGGTTTGCATTAGTTGTGAGTCAGATCAGAATAATACCCAGAATATTTTTCTTTTTTAGGATATATGATAAATATGTCTGTGTGTATAAAACAAAGAATTTAAAATCTGTCTGAAAAAGAATGTGTTCAGAAACAGTCTTGGGCAGCGTTTAATAGTAATATAATGAAGCCCATCAAGGGAAAGCATAAAGATACTAGTAGAGCTCCACTACTCCAAGTGTCTCTCTGAAGTCACTACCCTAAGTGACTCCCATTCCCATTCCAGTCAATTAACAAGTCCCTCTGAATTATACTTACCTTATTACAGCATTCTTGACTCCCAAGAACAGCCTTATAGAGAAGAACCAACAAACCCCAACAATACCCATCAGCTCCATTGAGACACTGCTATGGAATCTTAGCTTCAATCCATTATTCAATGGCCCTGACAGAATAGTCTCCAAGTACTACAAACATTTGAGGATAATTTGCAGTAAATCCTCTCAAACATCCAAGATATGCAACTTGAGAAACCAGATGCAGGTTCAAACATTTAAATCCCATCCCTAGTGCATATGCACTACACACTTAAATGTGTTAGCTGTCACTATAAATTAGGACACGCAATGACCTTCCTCCTATACTTAATTATGCCTCAAGCAGGAATATGCTTCCTGAGATAAATTAATAATTAAAGTCTTCATAAATATGTCTGGCTCAGGTGATAATGAAATGAACACTGACAGGTAGCAGTGATTAAAATGTATTTTTAGATACTATTTATTTTAGTTAAACAGCATTGTTGACAGAACAAGCTGTTTTCTTCTCATTCCATCCCTAGGACAAAAGCAGTTAGGATTTTTCAAAAGCACCTCATTGACCTAACTTTTCTCCCACTGAAATCAGTTGTAAAATGCCGGCTGACTTCCACTGCAGCAGAGTTAGGTCTGATTACAGACATCCTCAATGAGATATTCAAAAGCACTCGGCATTGGCCTGTCACCTCCAAACCATTCAGCTCCCAATTTTTTCCCACTTTGGAACAAACCATCCCTTTCATCACTATTAGGGCAGTAGAATTATAACTTCCTTGTCTTTGAACGAGAGCTCAAGCTATTACCTCATTCCTGTATCCACTGCCTCTTCTCCTAAAGTCAGAAATGTGTTTTCTTGTCTCCCAGGACACTCAAGAGTCTACAAAACTAAATACCCCTGCTAACTAAAACAAAGTTTATTTGTCATGGGGTCTAAATTAAAGAGAAAACTTAAAACAAAATGACTTAAGCAGAATATAAATTAGCTAAACAATTATTGCAAAGAACATAGCTAGCTAGGCAGCAAAAAATGTTACACAGTTACAAAGAACATTAGACAAGCTAGATGGGCTCCTGACCATTTAGAAAGGTCTATCTCTCAAACCAGCTACCCAGCCTGAGTCTCTTTTAATGTCCCAAGAAATTATGTCTCTCAAGTACCAGGAAATCTGTGTGTATATATATATTCAACAGATATATTCACAACAGTTAATACCCTCATTGATTGCCTCCCTCCAGTCCTAAATGCATATCTGAAGTGGTCACCTTTTAAAAGCTTTACAATTGCAATTTTAACTCATAACATTACCTCTGCCTTCCCTTGTTATTCTTTATGCTAATGTTCCCCAAAGTTTTGAAAGCTGAGACCCATTTCAGAAATATGAAATCAACCAAATGTAGTGAAAGGCCTATATATTTTAATTTATATATTTTATGTGCCCCAGCTAGTCCTTCACACCACTTCCATTTGGGTAAATGCTAGTATAGATCCTCAAAACAATATTTCCTCTCCTTTCTTATATAATTTGATGAAAAGTGCAATAGTTAACAGTGTTGACAGCTAAAGTATCATTATTGGCATCTAAGGTCTCATCACTGGCACCTGAATTAGCACCCACTGAAATGAATGATGCAGTTAATATCTCAAAACAATTGTCCCAGGCTGTCTGCAAACTCAGACAGACATCTCTGCATGAGATGTTACACGTGCTTCACATTTGAAGGTTTTCTTTCTAATAGTTAGAGACTCACTTTAAAAAAAAATACAAATGAAGCTGAGACTCTGGAGAACAAATTAGAATTCTGTCCAGCTCCATAAAACTAGTCCTTCTGTAAGGGGACTGTTGCCCCCTTACTAACATTCAGTGGGGGTGTTTTGATTGGCTTGCTCCCAGTACTAAAAGGGGAAGGGTCGATGGCAAATCAGGAGCCTGAGACTGACAGTCCCCAGGAACAATGGTTAGAGGCCAATGCTCCAGATCAGCCTGATTGACAGGGCGGGCAGGCTAATCAGAGGGTCAGGAGGCCAGGGAGGTCCCGTCCTCCGTGTGAGCTGGAATTGCCTGGGTCAGACTGAGTGGGGCCGAGCTAAGGAGAAAGCAGGGGCCCAGGCTGAGCTGGAGAGCAGAACCGTGCCAGATCCAGAGGGGCCAGAGACGCAGCCACAGAGCCAGAGACGCAGCCCAGGGAGAGCAGATCGTGTGCTGGGAGCAGAGGCGCAGCCACAGAGCCAGGTGTGGTGAGCAAGTGGGACCAGCCAAGGGGGGATCTTGGGCAAAGGGCCCAGCACAGAAAGACACCCCCAGACAAGGGCCCTTGCAGGCCAGACCAGGAGGGGGACCTTAACCCTACGGGGGGCTGACTCTGGGAAGAAGGGTCCCACCACTCAAAGCCCGGAGGTGTGTGGCCACCACCATTGCAAGTGTCCAACCCGCAGCATCCCTGCAGCATAGCCAGGGCCTGAGACGGAAATCTGGGACTAACAAGGAACAGACTGTGAAGTGCCCTGATGTCCAGAGACACTGTTTGTGATGTTCCCTGCCACAAAGCGGGATGATGTGTTTTCCTTTAACCTTTCCCATTTTTCCTTATTCTTTTCTTTAGATTAATTGTTAATTAAACAACTTGCATTTGTTTTAAATTGTATGGAATAATCAGTGGGTCAGGGAGGTGCCCAGTACAGAGAGAGTACCCCGGAGTGGGGACACCCTAGCCCCTGTCCTAGGTGACCACAGCTGGGTTGGGGGTCAAGCCCCCCAGGAATCCTGGGCCCAGCCTTTTTGGGGTTACGAGGACTCTGCCAGACAGGAGAGTGGAAGGGGAGTCCTCAAGGGCAGGGAGGCCTCTGGGTAAAGGAAGTGGGAGCGAGGACTCGGATCCTTTCGCTAGCCCACTTCACCGGGGTAGTGCAGAAGCCCAGAAAGTTCCCCACAATAGCGGGACCATTCCCCCGCTTACACTTCTGAAAGGTATGAGAATGTATTTGCCAAATAGTCTGGATGAACAATTTTTAGGCTATGGATTTTTATATTTTAAACATTCCAGTTCAAGAAGTTACTGACCATATGATGCTGAATTAGGGTGACCAGACGTCCCAATTTTATCGGGACTGTCATGATATTTGCTTCTTTGTCCCGCGTCCCGACCAATGTTTGGTTGGGACACTGGACAAACAAGAAATTTTGCCCTCCCAGAGGGACTCTAGCCCCCCCCCTGCCCCGGCTCCGCCCCCTGCTTCCCCCATTGGCTCCCTCCCCAAATCCCCGCCCTGGCCCTGTCTCTTCACCAACCATGTGGCATTCCTCTTCCCTCCCAGACTTGTAGCTGCATGGTGGCGCAAACCAGGGGTGGGGGGGGGGAGTGGTGAGTCAGCTCTGGCACCTGGGCACCGGGCGGGCGGGCAGGCAAAGAGGGGCTGGCAAGGGAGGGAGGGAGACGGGAGGGCTCAGCTCGGAGCCCCCCGCCGTGCCAGAGGACTCCTGCCTGGCCCCCGGGCCACTGCACACTGGGGCCCGGGGCCAGGAGCGCAGCGCGGAGGCTGCTCCAGCCCTGCAGACCGCAGGGCAGCGCGGTGGGTCCGGGCGGGGGCGTGGGCCAAATCGCCGCTGCTGCCGGGGAGCCCCGCACCTCTCCCTCCCGCTCGCAGCTGCAGCTCCTTCCCTGCGTCCCCCGCGCCTAATCTCCCTCCTGCTGGGAAGAAGCCGCTGGAGTGCAGCTGAGCGGGAGATTAGGCGTGGGGGACGCAGGGAAGGAGCTGCAGCTGCGAGCGGGAGGGAGAGGCGCAGAGCTCCCCGGCAGCAGCGGGGATTTGGCCCGCTCCGCCCACCCGGCCCCTGCCCACTCCGCCCTGCCCCCTCCCGGACCCACCGCGCGCCGCATGTGCCCGGGGCGGGCTGGGGGGGGGCGGGAGGCTCCACGGGGAGGGCAGTGCACGCAGCCGGGGCCTGCTAATGCCCCCAGCCCCTTTGAAACTCCTTTTTTTTTTTTTTGGCTCGGCTCCCCTGCCGCCCCCCTGCGTCCCGATATTTTATATCGCTGATCTGGTCACCCTATGATGAATTCAGAACAAAAATTATGAAGTTTTCTGTTAAATCTGCTGCTTAGCTAATTTTATACAAAGGTACTTTATCCACAATTACACAGAGACTCCAAAGTGTATTCACATTAGAGCACCAATATGCAGTAATTACTAATTTTTAGCATTATGTATGAGTGGTCTTTTAACCTTTGTGACAGATTTATGTTACCAATCTGCCCGGGGCATCAGGTGATCAGGCCTAGGCTGTAGGATCTTTAGGGGAGGAGATGGAGGAGCACACCAAGTGCCTAAATTTTAAAGCTTTATTAATAAAATAATAAAATAACAGCGGAGAGTGCTGGGAGTTCCCCATGTCACTCAGAGGAAGGAAGAAAGTATTAGTGCCCCAAGCCCTAACCCACTTTCATACTCACACCTGCACTACCCGAGGCTGGCCAAGCCTGGGTGTAACATAAGAAGAAGAGGGGGAAGGGTGGATGGGAGTTCTTGTCCTGTGCACAGGTCGTCCGGGGTCTGCTGTTGATCTCCAATTTGCTTTGGCTCTCAGGAGGGATTTTAAGTCCTGGGTTCTTTTGGGGGCATCTCATTCAGGGACCTGTGTTCCTGGTGCTCTTTGTACCAGTCCAAACCGGCCTTCCGTGGCTTTCTCAGCTTTCCCAAAACACACCAGCTTCAGGGACATGAAAACAGTTGTTTTCCCCCATGCTGGCCTTCACTGTCTCATTTGTTTTTGCAATCTCTACAGTCCTGCTCAATTTAGTTCTCCTTTTCTCATGGCTGGCTGGGGTTGGGTAAGATAGGAACACAGCTGCACACTGCTTGTCGAGCACCGTGACCTTGGACTGGGGCCAGCGTCTTCTCTTTGGACTGGGCTAGCTGAAGTGTCGAGTTAATCTGTTCTCTGTTCTCTTCCTCTCCTTTGGCCTCTCGCAACCTGCAAAGGAATCTTCCACTCCACACTCATACCTTTAACCCTTTACCCCTTCCCAAAATGCCTTGTGATGCTTGCAACAGCGTTAGCAACATACAATGCTGACCTGCCTCCCCAGGGGACCCCCTGAGGGAGGGGGCCATTGGGGTGTGACACCTTCTGATACCTCAAAATGTAAATCCTTCCTATGAGTCTGACTTTGGCCACAAATTCTAATGATCTGCAGTTAGCTGAAGTAAATAGCCAGCAATATAAATAAATGGCCATTTCCAAAAGCAGGGCTTGGTAAACTTTAGTTCAATTAAATATATCTGCTAAAATCTAATTAACCCTGATGAATTAAACAATCTTTAAAAAATCAAGTTCAGGACTCAGTAAACATAGCAAATGGTCTATGAGGTTATGAGAATTGTCAACTTGAATATTAGTGAGAAATGTGAGCATATACATTCTTACTGTTATGTGTTTTACATAGGTTAGTATATTCATATAAATAATTTCTCACTGGGGAAATTCACACACTAACCATTTCTGCTAAGGTAAACTGTAGGCTCACTCCTGCAAACCCTTCTACATGTAGGTAATGTTTTACTCTTATAGCCCTGTGTGAGTTCAGCAGGACTATTCACATGAGTAAGGCTAAGATTTTGTTACAGTTATTTTTAGTAAAAGTCAGGGACAGGTCACGGGCTTCCATGAATTTTTGTTTATTGCCTGTGACCTGTCCCTGACTTTTACTAAAAATAACCATGACAAAATGGGG
>NW_020701589.1:0-24728 GCF_002925995.2 Terrapene triunguis | reverse complement strand
ATAAGCTACTAGAAGTCTAGTCATAATATTAGCTTAAATGGCTCTTTTATGAACTCTGATTTATTAGCTCTAAGAGACTCAGATGTTTTTTCAGAGTTAAGATAGAGTGACTAATTACTAACTGAAAATGCATTTTAGAGCTCTCACAGTCTGGATTTTGTGTCTCTTGGGTCTAGTGAAAATCTGCAGATGTGTGATAGGTTATCAGATGCCATGGTGCAGCTCCAGTGAAGAGCCCAGCATAATTAGAAATCATGTTGACTTGAAATAAGACACTGAAATACAGTCATCCTCTGATTTATGAACACTTTCAAAAGTCACTCTCCGGTCAAGTTGCTGATGTCAGTTACTGTGACACCTCAGCTTCAGGGTTAAGGTGAAACAATGGTCTGCACAAGAGTTGACTTTAGCAAAGCTTTTGATACGGTCTCCCACAGTATTCTTGCCAGCAAGTTAAAGAACTATGGGCTGGATGAATGGACTATAAGGTGGATAGAAAGCTGGCTAGATTGTCGGGCTAAATGAGTAGTGATCAATGGCTCCATGTCTAGTTGGCAGCTGGTATCAAGCGGAGTGCCCCAAAGGTCGGTCCTGGGGCCAGTTTTGTTCGATATCTTCATTAATGATCTGGAGGATGGTGTGGACTGCACCCTCAGCAAGTTTGCAGATGACACTAAACTGGGAGGAGTGATAGATACGCTGGAGGGTAGGGATAGGATACAGAGGGACCTAGACAAATTAGAGGATTGGGCCAAAAGAAACCTGATGAGGTTCAACAAAGACAAGTGCAGAGTCCTGCACTTAGAACAGAAGAATCCCATGCACTGCTACAAACTAGGGACCAAATGGCTAGGCAGCAGTTCTGCAGAAAAGGACCTAGGAGTTACAGTGGATGAGAAGCTGGATATGAGTCAACAGTGTGCCCTTGTTGCCAAGAAGGCTAACAGCAGATCGAGGGGCGTGATCATTCCCCTCTATTCGGCATTGGTGAGGCCTCATCTGGAGTACTGTGCCAGTTTTAGGCTACCCACTACAAGAAGGATGTGGAAAAATTGGAACAGGTTTTTAAGGCCCGGCATGATTTAGTTGGTGTTGGCCCTACTTTGAGCAGGAGATTGGACTAGATGACCTCCTGAGGTCTCTTCCAACCCAAATATTCTATTATAATAGTCACATATAGATTCTACTCCTAAATTCAGAGATTTCTCTTCTTGCACTAGCATTTGGTAGCTATGGACTGTTCTCGTCTTGTCTTCGGTCACAGGGCATGTCTATACTTACCACTAAATCTGCACTGCTGCGATCAATGCAGCGGTGTCAATTTAGTGGGTCTGGTGAAGACCTGCTAAGTTGATGGGAAAGTGCTCTCCGGTTGACTTCTGTACTCCAGCTCCCCAAAAAGTGTAAGGTAAATCAATAGGGTTGCCAATGGTCTAATCACACAAACCCAAACACCCTTACCCCGCCCCCATGCCCCGCCCCTCTCAGGCCCCACCCTGCTCACTCCATCCCCCATCGCTCACTCTCCCCCACCCTCACTCACTTTCACTGGGCTGGGGCAGAGGGGTTTGGAGTGTGGGAGGGGGCTCCAGGATGCGCTTGGGGCAGGAGGTTGGAGTGCAGGAGGGGATTTGGGCTCCGGGAGGGGACTCCTGAGGTCTCTTCCAACCCTAATATTCTATGATATGCCATATAGAACTTCAGTGTTTTGTACAATACATGTACTGCTCAGGATACTGTGGAAATTATGCTGTGAGCATTTCTTGGGAAATATATGGCATTTACTAATGGAAGTTATCTAAGGCTTTGTATGATGGAGCTTGATTTTAATGTTGTTGGACTAGCTTTTTTTAGTCATTTCTAAAAGTGTGTTGCATGTGTTATAGAGTTTATTGTACCTTCCAGATTTGCCTGTGTTGGTACTTTATACCCCTGTACTCACTTTGCAGTCTCTATTCTGAGCTGTGATTATAGCTAAATAGATGTGCGCTCCTTTGGGAGATTCTTCATATCACTGTCCCTGCTAAATACAGGGACTGGTAATCTAGTATAAAGAGTTCAAGGGAAGTCAAAGATAGATAAATCTGAGAAGATATCTATTTTTGTGCTGCTGAAAGCCACTATATTAAACTAATTGACTCCCTCTCTTTGCTTTCGAAGTGGTTTTGTACTTTGATTCTCTGATCTGGATCTTGTAATATCACAAGCACTGCAATCTCATCACTGAAGGATTTAGGGAAATCAGACTGATTATGAAGGAGAAACAGTATGGTAATCTGGAATGATGGGAACATACATATAGGAAATGTGTGAGGTTTTTAATGGAGCTTTTAATAGAATAATTTATGGATTAAAATTTTCCTGTGTGTAATGGTGTCTCTTGAGTTGCACTTACAGAAGATGATATTGGGTGTGGAGTAACTCATAGAATATCAGGGTTGGAAGGGACCTCAGGAGGTCATCTAGTCCAACCCCCTGCTTAAAGCAGGACCAATCCCCAGCTAAATCATCCCAGCCAGGGCTTTTTCAAGCCTGACAGTAAAAACATCTAAGGAAGGAGATTCCACCACCTCCTTAGGTAACCCATTCCAGTGTTTCACCACCATCCTAGTTTTTCTTAATATCCAACCTAAACCACCCCCACTGCAAATTGAGACCATTACTCCTTGTTCTGTCATCTGCTACCACTGAGAACAGTCTAGAGCCATCCTTTTTGGAACCTCCTTTCAGGTAGTTGAAAGCATCTATCAAATCCCCCCTCATTCTTCTCTTCTGCAGACTAAACAATCCCAGTTCCCTCAGCCTCTGCTCACAAGTCATGTGCTCCAGACCCCTAATCATTTTTGTTAACCTCCGCTGGACTCTCTCCTATTTGTCCATATCCCTTCTGCAGTGGGAGGACCAAAATTGAACACAATACTCCAGGTGTGGTCTCACCAGTGCCGAATAGAGGGGAATAATCACTTCCCTTGATCTGCTGGCAATGCTCCTACTAATACAGCCCAATATGCTGTTGGCCTTCTTGGCAACAAGGGCACACTGCTGACTCATATTCAGCTTCTCATCCACTGTAATCCCCAGGTCCTTTTCTGCAGAACTGCTGCTTAGCCAGTCGGCCCCCAGCCTGTAGCGGTGCATGGGATTCTTCCTTCCTAAGTGCAGGACTCTGCACTTGTCCTTGTTGAACCTCATCAGATTTCTGTTGGCCCAATCCTCCAATTTGTCTAGGTCACTCTGGACCCTATCCCTACCCTCCAGTGTATATATACATACTTAAAAAATTTAAAGTGTTTTTATGATTTTTTTTTTTTTAAGTTTGTAATCTCTTACCTGTGATAAGGATACTTAGAGCTGGTATGGACAGGGAAAGTAAAAAAAAAAAAAAAAAAATCAATACTCTAAATCCCACATTGGTTTATGCATGAAAACTCCAGAATGTGTGAATCATAGATTCCTAATGACTAGACATAACATGAATTCCACAATGCATGCAACATAAATTCTATAATGGGAATATGTATGTGATCCAAATTCTATGGCTGCTGATGCACATCAGTTCAGAACATGCATCCAGCAACTCAAACAAATCTGCTGACGCTGAAGGACTATTCTGGTTCTAGGTTTTGAATCCACTTCCTTTTCCTGAGTCAAACCATTAACAGCAAATTCTGCTCTATATGACTAATGTAACTGCACTCTGTAAACTGACCATCTAGCTCTTAAAATCACCCTAAGTAAAAGGCAACTGTAGCTCTGAGAGTTTCAGTGCTCTACCTCATTCCTGCTATTACGCCCAGGGAGCAATAATCAGCTACTGATCCTCTAGACCAGTAGAAGACAACATCCCCCTAAACAGGGATTACAATTTTGGGGAATGGATGTAAGCCTCCATCCATTCCTCACCCTTGCCAACCACTCCCCAGTCATCTGGGTGGGAAGTGAACATAAATGTGTCGCCTGTTAGTATTTGCATATTGTGACAAAGATGATACAAGTCCAAAATATAACATAAGCAAGTATAACTCTAGTCTACCTGTACCAGTGCAAGTAGTCTGCTACTCACATATCTTAAAAGCATGTACACCAGTGTCGATTTTATTCAAAATCTGCACTTTTGTCCTCATATTAACATGTGCTTGTGGAGAAATCAAATTTGTTTTTACAATTTACTTTCATCCCAGTGAATTAACATGACTTCTGTAGCTTTAAAAAGCTTCCTGGTAAAGTTAATTTGTAAATATTAATTTCAAAATACCACTCCTTGTAACAGGTAAGATAACATACCTACCATAAGGTATATTCAAATCTTCAAAGCGCTGTACAAATATTTGCCAGTACCTCACAATAACCTTATAAGGTAGGTGAAAGTACTATTCCTATTTTAGAGGATGGAGAAATAAAAATTAAGTGATTGTGCCACAAAGATCACACAGAGCCTGAAGCCAACAGCTCCTGAGTAGAGCTGCATGAATAACTGATTTTTTTGGTTCACTGGCAGATCCAACAACAACAACAAAAATCTATTTGGGTTGAACAGAAATTGAATGTTTTGGTAAATCCAAACAGAAAGAATTCATTTCAGGAAAAAAAAAAAAAAAAAAAATAAGGATATATAAAAAAAAAAAAAAAAAAAAAATTAATTAAAAAAAAAAAAAAAAAAAGGCATTTTGTTTGACCTGAAACAAAATATGTATAAAGTTTTCTTTAAATCAAAGCAAAGAAAATGAAGGGTAGATTCACAAAGAAGGAGGAGCAGGAGGAAGTGGTGGTTTTGTGCCCAATAGTCCAAGGATTCGATTAGGGCACTCACCTGTGATGTAGGATACATGTTGAAATCCCCACTCTGTAGCAGGGGCTTTAAAACAGCCTCGTACTCAGTTTTGGGAATGGCACTTAAATCCCCTTATGAATCTAGCCCCCAAAATCTAAACCTTTTATTCTGATAAGGTCAAAATTGATTTCCAAATTCTCTTTTTTGTTTTGATTGAAACAGTTTGTCAAAGTCAACATGAATTTTCAAAACGTTTTGGTTGACTTGAATGTTCATTGTTCCAGAGGGGATAAAAAGGCTTGGCCAACAAATTTCGCCGAGTTCTCCTTGTGATTTCTAATCTTAGTCTCAATCAGTCCATTAAAACATGCTGCTTCAATTTAAATTCTCTTACACTAATCACTCATACATATGTACATGCAAATGATTTGAACATACAGATTTTTCATTTGGGAAAAAAAATCAAGGAATCATGCTACTGTTCTGATCAGTCAAGGTCCAGTTTGTAATATCAATATGTTTTATTGCATTAGAATATCTGACAAAAGACACACACACAAACATGCTGGGAGGTCCTGCCTTCTGTAACACTTGTAAAAAATTGGGGAAAAAAACCCCTTCTTGTAGTAGCAAATAATCAGTTTATTGTTTTTCATGTCAGTGATCTAGGGCCTGATCTTGCACAACTAAAGTAAATGGGGTTTTTTGCTGTGGACTTCAGTGGGAGCAGGACCATAAATAGTAAATAAATAAGCATGCATCAGAATAGAACTCTTTATGAAATCCACCATTAGGAAGCCTCTTGTGTTGGCACTTTGAGACAACAAATTATTAAAACCATCATCAGAGAACATTGCTTTTTTGAATATCCTAAAGAAAGACAACTTCCCAAAGAGCAGACTACATACCTACAGATGATTCAGAATCCTTACATATATAAATATTAAGGATTCTGATTATGTATGTATATTTAAAAAGATGGCCAGTGTGTCTTAATATCAATAGAACATACTTCAACTTAAAAAGCTATCTCCAAAAGACTTGTATAACGTTTAACAAGAGTTCTTGACAAGTGAAGAGACAAGATCTAAAAGAGTTAAAGTATAAAAATCCCTTTCTGATTTTTTATTACAAATGCTAAAGTGGAGGAGTGCAAAACCATTCTTCATATTGATAAACGATTGTTATAAAATGCCTTTTAAGAAAAGCTGCTTAATTTTCTACATGTAGAAATGATACTAGAATTGCAGGATATGAATCAATAGTTAGTGCCTGCAATGGATGTAATGTGTGGTAGTGGGAGTTCAAAAACCAGCAGCTGCACAGAGAAAATAAAAACAAAAAACATACATCAGGATGGGAGCAATGCCAATACAAACCATTAGGTTACAGTCTTTCAGCAGTAAAAAGGTAAGAGAAAGGTAGCATTTTAAGTAATGTTTTTTATGGATTTATTTTCTATGTAGCAGTAAGTAATCATTGCATTTAATCTTAAAGTAATCTTTTTAGCTTAAAGTGCTTATGTCTCTTACAGAAGAGAATTCTGTCTGCATAGTATGAGAAGAGAGGGGAATGAGTGACAAGAAAGGTAAAAAAGATCTAAGCTACAACTCCATTTTTCAGCAAAGAGCTCAGACAGATATCAATGTCCATTTTCTGGCAGCTGTCCCTTACAAGACTAACTACTGTACTTTTTGCAATTGAATACAATTTGGAGAAGGCACGTAACAGCATTTACTTACATACTGCAATACACTGGGGAAAAAAAAAAAAAAAAAAAAAACACAAAATTGTTGATACTCCGACTGTGAGAATAAAAGGTGAATGAGGGTGATGTTCTCTGTCACATGCCTTCTTTCAGAACTGTGGGAGTCGGAGTTCTAAACAAGAGAAAGAGATATGCCTGTAACAGCCTAATTACAGCAGACAAAGGAACAGATCCTCAGCCAGTGTAAATTACCATGGAGCCATTTACAACAGATTCAAAGAAACATAAAGACAGGGACATTAAAATATACTGAAGCACATCCAACACATGGTCTAGTTTATATTCTGCTGGTGTAGACCCTAGCAGAGGTCCTGGTACTGTAAAGTCAACATGGCACAAAGTGACCATAACCTCTCTTCCCAGGGGCCAGAGAAACCGAAATTGGTCTGGTGTGGCCAGCAATGTTGTGCCAAGGGCAAATGAAGGGAAATGTGGTTCAGTATATTACCCTGTGCTGCCTCAACCAGCATGAGAAGACCATGAGACTGTACATAACTCCAGTAAAGTTGACAAATGCATCTTTTCTGTCCCTTTAAAAAAAAATCAAGTTAGATCCACAATTCAATATAGTTGTAACCTCTCCCCCAGTAATATTTCATATCTCATGGGATTTTCTTTCAATCAAGGTAACAATATACTTATCAACTGCACGTCTGCCAAATATATTGCTGGTACCACCAGCGAACATGCCAATATAAAAAGGGTCTGACTACATAGTTCTGATGCGGGCCAGCAGTAGGACAATATATTTTTAAGAGCAAAATATCATTATACGTGCTGAACAAATAGTTCAATAGACTGCGCAGTTTGTTGATGTCAAATGAAACAGTCCCTTTAAAAAGGGACTGCTTTTGTCTACGTGTTATTTGCTCTAAAGAAAATAAAACAAACTAGAAGGAAGATAAAGCATAGACATAAGAGTGAAAGGGGCTTTCCTCTTCCTTCTTTAAGGACTTGATCCAAAGCCCAGTGAAGTCAATAGGAGAGTTATCAGTTTCAATGGGGTTTGCAGCATGCTCATACATTGCTGGGAATTTGTTTTCTGTGGAAATTGTTAGCACTTGCTGTTGTGTGTTTCTGGAAGCTTACTTGAAAAATTAAATCCTAATATAAACATTGATTACTTTTTCAAAATATTAACAGTTTGTTTTGATAATACAAGGGCATAATGTATTTTGGTTATCCTAGGTGTAGTTTAACACATAAAATAATATTTTCAAATATATTGAACTAAACACTTAAAGTGAGATTCTGTGCTGTACCACAGAGCTCACATTGTAGGGAGGCACTGTACATTGGCCAAACCGGACAGTCTATGCAAAAGAATAAATGGACACAAATCAGACATCAAGGATTGTAACATTCAAAAACCAGTAGGAGAGCACCTCGATCTCACTGGACACTCAATAACAGACTTAAAAGTCACCATTCAACAACAAAAAAAACTTCAAAAACAGACTTAAATAAGAAACTGCAGAACTGGAATTAATTTGCAAACTTGATACCATCAAATTAGGCCTGAATAAAGATTGGCAGTGGCTGGATCACTACAAAAAGTAATTTTCCCTCTGTTGATACTCACCTTCTTGTCAGTTGCTGGGAATGGGCCACATGCACCCTAATTGAATTGGCCTTATTAGCACTGATCCCCCCACACACACACTTGGTAAGGCAACGCCCATCTTTTTGTGTGATGTATATTTATACCTGCTTACTGTATTTTCCACTCTATGCATCTGATGAAATGGGTTATATCCCATGAAAGCTTATGCCCACAAAAATTTGTTAGTCTCTAAGGTGCCACAAGGACTCCTCATAGTTTTTATCCTAGGGGAGGTGGCCTATGATGACTTTAAGCCACCTTAGCACCCTACCTGTCCTGGAGGATTTTGGGGGCTAGAGAGGTCCTGCTGGCATAACAGATAACCCTGGGGCTTGTATAAGTTATATCAGACTCTTAGGCTATTGTATAAGCAACAGCACTACTTGGAATCTTCACAGTGACTTGTGATTACTGTTCCCAACAAACCCTCTTCTGCCCCCTAGCCCAGCCCCTGGCACCTGTTTCTATACCAGGGTTTGTGAAGTGGTCCTTGGATAGGGTGACCATACATGTTGTTTGGCCAGGAAAGTCCCTTTAAGCACTGTCACGATTTTTTGGCAAAAATTGGCATTTGTCCCATTTGTTCTTGCCAACATGATCAGTTGGCAAAAGCAAACAGGACAAATGCCCACTTTTGTCAAAAAAGTGGGGTGCGGAGGAACATGTAGTGGGGAGAGGGGGGTGAGTGGTGATGCCAGCCCCATGCTAGGGTGAGGCCAGACCCAGCCTTGGACAGGGGGCAGGCAGGGCTTGGGCAAGCAGCGATACCAGCCCCAGCCATGCAGGGCAGGGCTCAGGCCAGCCCAGCGTGTGTATGGGGGGAGGGGAGGCAGGCTGAGGCTAGCCACCATGCGGTGTCCCATTTTCCCTTCTATCCACTGTCTTCTGCAATGCCTGTGCTCAGGGAATTCTCCCCAGGCCAGAACAGAGGCTTTTAAAACTCCTTTTTGCTGTGCCTGTTCTTTTATTGGGTGTACAGGGGCCAGAAAGAGAGTGAGGATCACACCCTTATCTTCCTCCACCCCTTCTCCCTTCCCCTCCCCGATATGTTTCTGTTTGTTCATATTATGTTTGCTCATCACTAAACATGACAATTACTGAGCACCTATAACCAGTGGTGGCCCTAGACTAGTTGCCAGAAACTGGCACCCTAGGCGAGCCATGCAATCGGCGCTCCCCACCCCCAAACCCCAAGGGCAGATCTAGGCTGAGGTTTTTGGTAAACTGGGAAACATTTTGCCCCTTTTTTCCTTTTAATGTTTAAGCGGGTTTTTTTTTAAACATAGGCTTAATTATTTTGTTTGTCCGTCGGTCTGTCCAACCAGTGTTTCTGAGATCAGGTAAACTAGAGTCACGAAATTTTCAGAAGAGATTTGTACATGACAGCTAAATGATATTTCAGTCCAAATTCAAATAAAAATGCATTAAAAATGTTAATTACAATTTTTATTACTACAAATCCAAAATCATCCATTATGCTATCCGGCTTTAACTGCCATTACCACCACATCCAATAAAGAAATAAGAAAACTCTTCAATGAACTTTAACCTGTATTTACAAAACACTGAATAAAAAAAACTGTGATCTTAAAACATGATTTTTCTTGCTTTAAGTTTTGAAAATTCAGCCACTAGTTCTTTTAGATCCAGTTTTCCAGCTATTTCATGTTCTATTGACATGTTGGACTTGCCACAAAGTCTCTCTTACACCATTGTTGAACGCAGATATGTTTTTATCAATTTTAATTTTGAGAAGCTACATTCCCCACTAGCTATGGAAACTGGCAAAGTTAAAAGAATGCGTGGAGCTATAAAAGTGCTTGGAAAACTGTCTGTGAGTTTATTTTCACAAACAAACTTCAGTACTTCTTCAGGAGTGGAATGTTTCTTAAGTTGTCTTGAAAAAGCCTGAAGCTCACTACACAAATCTGTAGCATCAATGTCTTGAATTTTCATGAGTCAATGCCGACTCCAGTTTTATACAAAATTATCTTACCTGTTTTGCTGTTTTCTTTTGCAAGCTGTGGATATCATATAGAAAGCCAAATACTGACTCTAGCTGCTGCATCTGTTGAAATCTTTCGTCAACCGAGTGAATAGCAGTATCAAGGACTGCGATGTAGAAATTCACTTTGAACCTTTGTTTTGGGTTCTGAATGGGTGTGTCTCATCCTTCATAAGAAAACTGCTGTTGCTTTTGCCAAATGCAAACTGGCTCTGGTTCAAATTCTGTCAGAAAGTCTATTTCTCCAGCAAGCTCAAGAGAATCTACCAGTGTTCTTTCGAACCCTCCATCACTTCTGAATTCTCCAGAATATTTTTAGTTTGCTGCAGTTTTTGAAAAGCAGAATGTATGTACAAGTTCTTTTCCTGAAGCTGCTTACTAGTGAGATTAATCTTGAAAAGGACATTATACCACACAATAAGTCAAGTCACAAATTTGAACTTGGAAAGGCCATTTACAAGACTTCTGCATCTGAATGTGCCATATTGCCAGACGATCCAGTAAAGCTAGTATCATCAGAAATTTCAATTAGGGCATCAAAAATGTTTCCAAGTTCATAGCGAAGAGGCTTCAAAGCATCAATGCGACTCTCCCATCTTGTCTGACTAAGTGGTTTCACAGTTAGAGAATTCACATGGCGAGTCAGAATCTCCCAATGGTGTATTGAGCCTAAGAAAAACAAACACGTTGCACCAGGTCAAAGAAACTGCTTGCCTCCAAACAGCATGTAGCAGCATCATTGACAACCAAATTCAGAGAATGCGCACTGCAAGGAATAAAAAGGCCCTAGGATTGACTTCCATCATTCTCCTTTGCACACCATTGTCTTTATCCTTCATATTACTCCCATTATCATAGCCTTGGCCACGTAAGTTTAACAGATAATGGCATTGTTTCAAGCTCTTGTAGAATAGTTTCAGTCATAAATGTTCCAGTCATCTCCTTCAGTGGTACAAAACCCCAAAAATGTTCCTTTATGAGCACTTCAACATTATCTTCATCTGCAGACTTTTCCATATCCACAAAACGAATGATCATTGTCATTTGTTCAACATGACTCACATCTGGTGTAACAGTCCGGTATTATTGAAAAGTATTTTGCAGAACGGGCAGCTTCTACAATTTTCTTTTTAATGGCATTTGCTAGGATTTGAATCAGTTCATTCTGCATATTTTTTCCTAAGTAATGAACCTGTGTTTCATGATCATTTAATTTACATAGATGCTCCTTCATGACTGGATCAAACAAAGCTAGGTATTCAACAAATTTTTAAAAGTTTCCATTACCTGGAGTGTATAATTTTTCATTTCTACTACAGCTGCAGAATGCTAATTTTTGCCCACCGAGAACTCTCAATAAAGCAATCAGATGCTCTAATATTTGTTGCCAATATTCTTTTTTCCTTGATCACACATAAATTTTCTTAGACGTTTTTTCCTTTTTTCAATCATAATTCAAATTCTTTCCAATTTTGAAAACATTCCAAATGTTCTGTACTTCTTTCATGTGAAGAGAGAATTGAAGATATGTTTTTCAAGTCCTTCAAACCATTTTCAGTAAGTGATGTACCAATTGCTTGATTTCTAAACAACTTGCAGCAAAAGCAAAACAGAGTCCTTCGACACTGAATATTCTAACCAGTTTTGATTAATTTCTTCCCCATTAATGAGTTTCCTCTTGTAATGCTGAGCAGAGAATTTTCTTTTATTTCCATCCTTGGGGAAGGGAAATTCATGAACTTGTTCAGGTCCATGTTCCATGAGTATTTGCCGTACATTGTCATCACATCTGGGCCATGATGCTGGGTCCCCATACTGTGACTGGTTTGTAACTTCCTCATCATTTCTTCCTTCTACTTCATTTACTTCAATTTCTGCATGTCTCTCTGTAGGTGAATACATTTTCTCCTCTTCCATTTCAGTCTGATGCTGTGAGCTGCCTTCATCTAGAAGTAAGTTTCCATCATCTTGAGTTTCCAAACTGCTTTTTGTGGATGTGAGCTACCCTCATCTTGAAGTAATATGCCTTCATCCGGATGCTGTGAACTGCTTCCATCTTTATTTGGATTAAAGATGATATTTCAGGAAGGATCCCTGTTGTTTTGCTTGGTCCTTTTCCTTCTCAGCCTTTTGTTTATGATACTCAGCTCCTGAGGGTTTTCTTTTTCCTCTTTCTGCCATGAGGTATTTGAATATTGTTATGTACTAACTGTGCTCCTGACTGCAAGCATTATAGCATTGAGGGCTGACACCACATGGTTGGCGATTTAAACCACATTGTAGCCATCCCAACATGTCTTTTCACTGCTTAAAGGTTCAATTATTAGTAACATACAGTTACGTACTTATTAAAACAGTTAGTTACAGCGTTTACATGGAAACAAAATGACCTTTTTCGACGTTATAACCCGACACCGGTTGTTTGGAAAGTAATCCCCTTCCTCACGGTTACCCGCTTGGAGTGTGACATCATCATCACTTTCGTAGTCTATTAAGCGTAAACACTGTTACTTTTCTTTTATGGACCTTATTTATTTATACAGCCCGATAATAACGTTAAGGTTTAATAACGCTTAAAGATACTCACATTTTGGATGTATAATGCTAAAAGACATTATTCTTTAGTCTTTGGCACCAAGAAACACAATTTTCCACAGTATTGGCTTGATTCTTAACCATCTACCTGTGACGTGTGTTAAAATGACCGTTTGACATGTATCAACTCGCCATATCTCCGCTCTACGTGAATTTCTGGCTATGCCACCTTGATGTATATTCGAGTTAGGTGTCACTAGCATTGCAGCTCTTGCCGCTGGTGGATGTGTTTCATTGTGGCTGAGTTATTGCTTATCAAAATTGCGGAGTGGGTCATCTTGTCCCTACGTTAAAAATTGAAAAAAAAAAGTTGCTAAAATATTATTTATTTTTGCAGTAGATAAAAGATTTGACATATTAATAAATTCTCAGAAATGTAGAGAAATTATAATTCATATTCCCTCTTTACGCACATGGAAATTGAAATAATTACATCTTTGTTATTTTATTTGTATTTTTTTCATCTTTTTCCTTTTTTTTTTAATTTGATTTTTTCCCCTTGAATTCGGTACCACATTTAATTTGGCACCCTAAGCAATCACCTAGTTTGCCTATATGGACGGGCTGCCCCTGCCTATAATCTCCACTGGTTTTGTTGGGAGTTGCAGGTTCTCTGCATTTTTTAGTGCTTGTCTAATGCTATGTGTTTAAATGAGTGTGTACTGCATCAGGTCAGTCACATTGGTTCCTGAAATCAATGTAATATGGTGAACCTGACACAGCATGGTCTCTTCCATAGCAAACAAGGCTGATGGAATATTTAACAAACATGGTTATAAACAAACATCTGCTCTGCAATCAAACCACTGTACATACAGTACTTCTGACAATAAGGAGCATCCATAGACAATCCCATACTCCTAACAGCAGTAACAATGCTGTGATAGCAAGCAGTACTCAGCATACCTTCCCCAACCCATTCCCACTATACATATACAAAACACCCTCCCTATCTCCATTATTGCCAATCGCAAAAGTTCAAAAATCATGATTTTTTTTTTTAAGTTATAGTGTGTGTGTTTGGTCTGTCCTATATTTTAACCCCCCTCCCTCCAGACAGACAAAGAATTGTTGCCAATGCTTCCAAATTTCTCAAGGCAATTTTGACCCTGCAGCAGGAGCTCTCACCCCTATATCTGCCAGTCCCCCTGCCCAGCAATTAATTCTGTCCCCCATCCACTACATGAATTGTGCCTGCATGTCAGTTCTACCCCTAACCCATCCATCCTCCCCTCCACCTCTGCTCCTCAAGGGCTCTTTACCTCCCTCTTCTAGACTGGAGGGGGCAGTAGAGTTGACAATCTTTAATTAAAGATTAATCTTTAATTCCTGGAGGGTTGGCATGTGATGAAACCTCCAGGAATATGTCCAACCTAAACTGGTTACCCAAGGGAGCATTACTAGGGGTTCATCATCCCCCTTCTGCCCTATCCCAGGCCTGGTGTTGCAGGGAAGGAGAGAAGCCATCCCTGTGCTCACGAGAGTGAGTAGAGCTACTGAGGTCTTTCCGCTTCACCCTCCTTCCTCCATAGGACTGGAACTAGGGGTGCTGCTGCACCCCCTGCTTGAAGTGGTTTCCATTATATACAGGGTTTACACTTTGGTTCAATGGCTCTCAGCACCCTCATTATACAAATAGTTCCAGCACCTCTGTCTTCCTCCCCCCTTGAGGGGCTTGGGCAGACTGTTCTGCCTGCTTCCTGCAGCAGCTCTGACTGGCTGATCTTTGCAACAGATGGGGCAGCCAGTCAGAGGGGGCTTCCCCCCAGCCTAAGCTGAAATTTGCAGTGGGGCTGGAGCTTCTCACTTCATCATGAGATTGGTTCCAGGCCCAGCCAAACTCATATGGACTCCTGAATAAACAACAGAGTTGGCAACACTGCATCTCATCCATCCTCTGGAAACACTCTAGGGAGGGTTGGACATGGGTTCATCAGTTCACCCACCCTAGGCCCCCAAAGCTTCTGGTCCTATGCTGCTTACTGAGTTCTTTCAATATCAGTTTCTATTTCATCCATTTTATTACAAGTCTGAAAAAAAAAACCACCCCCCAAAACAAAGCTTAGTTATTGTGAAGCATATTAAACTGAACTAAGAACAATATACCATCAAATCAATATAAAACAAACAAATATAAACATAAAATAAACAAACAGTCTCAATATTGCATTAGAGTTAAATCATTAAAATTAGTACCAAAGATAATCCTCAAATTCTAAAAGTGAGTCTAAAGGTTGTTGTCTACTTGGTTATAAAGCCCAGCTACAGAATTTTACTCAAATGAATCACATCTATGCTCTAAATCTGATTATGTAGTTTAACACTAAAATCAAATTATAATCTAATGTCTGAACCACAACCTCAGTCACTCATAATGCTTCCTCTGTAGATTTCAATTTTTATGCGGTGGCTAACCCTTTCCTCCAAACCCCCATACCCAAAAGCAATACAACAGAACATTCTAAACTAGCAGAAGTAGAAAAGCTCATGCTTACCAGAAATTACAGATGAGAATCTCAAGTCCCTCAAGACTTTAAGACCTAGTACCAACTTTATAAGTCTGTTAAACCTGCAGAACTTTTCTTTCTTGAACTTTCCCTGTGTGGGCTTTATGGGTGCTCATATAATGCATGCACACAGCCACACCGTCACACCTTAAAATAAATATAAAAAGGGCAAGGACATCTCCCAGATAATAAAAACAAAAGACAAAAACCGAGGCTAGAGGTCAGACAGCTTAGGTTGTGAGATCTACATCTTGACAGAAGAAAGTTGCTTTAAAGCTCAGATAAAACATATCTGAAATATAGAGTTCATTTATGGTTCCTGAGAACGACCAGATTCCAGTCTCCAAAGTTCAAATTGAATAACTGTCAACCAGGGTGCCTTAGCTGACCATGTGTGTCAAGGTGGTGCAAAGGAATCTCAGGCCCCAAATACAGATTTTTATCTTTAAAGCATTCTATTTCTTTATATCCAGAAGCAAATAGGAAAAATGACATGGAGAGGACACAGCTAGGTTACATTACTGGTTGAGGACAAACAGTGATCATAATGTTCCTTAGCAGAGTGTGACTGAACAGTATTATTGCTCCAGAGAATTCTGAAACCCTACAGAAACCTTAGTGTCTGCAGGTATGGACATTAGTAACAAAATAAAATAACTTCCCTGTGCTAATGGGGGAAGGATTAGCTATGGATTTAATCACAAAGGGGAAATGAACCCCACACCCTCTATAGTTACAACCCAGAAAATTGGAATATACCCATCTACACGTTACACCATAAACAACCAAGGATAGTCAAGTTAGGTATCGAAGTGTTAACTTAATTTGAGAAAAAAAAAAACATTGTCAGATAGTGGTGGAGGCCACACAGGACATTAAGCCCAGGCAATTCAAACACTAGGCCCAAACAAGATTTCAGTCAGCTGTGATGGAAAGCTTAAAATTTAGTTGGGTGGCCTTGAACCACCATATCTGGAAGGAGGGTGGGCCTTTTGACTAACCCCCCTTTTATTTATTTATATACACACACATTACATTTAGATGCATCTTATTTAATAATAACTTTAATTCTTTATATCTGGACTTAATACAATCTTTTCTTGAGGCGATAATAACCGCTCAGCACTGGTGCATTATAAAAAAGGCTTCAGAGGACGGGCCGCTCCTCGGCTTCTTCACGCCACTCTCCCGCTGTCAGCGCTCACCCCCCAGGCGGAGCCGGTAGCGCAGCCCTGCCCCGGCTGCAGAACGGGCCGCTCCTCGGCTTCTTCATGCTGCTCTCCCGCGGGCAGCGGGAAGCGGCCACCCGCGCCCCCCGGCAGGCGCCGGTAGCGCGGCCCTGCTCCGGCTGCAGGGGACGGGCTGCTCCTCGGCTTCTTCACGCCGCTCTCCCGCGGGCAGCGGCCACCCGCCCCCCCAGGCAGGCGCCGGTAGCAGGGCCCTGCCCTGGCTTCAGAGGACGGGCCGCTCCTCTGCTTGTTCGCGCCGCTCTCCCGCGGGCAGCGGCCACTTCCCCCCCCCAGGGAGCCGGTAGCTCAGCATTTTGCCGCCCCATACATTTTGCCGCCCTAGGCACTAGCTTGTTTAGCTGGTGCCTAGAGCCGCCCCTGGGGACTCCAGCTCACACCTAGCCACTTACCTGTGGCTCTTCCCGGGGAACCAAAACATATAACATTTAACATTCACTGTGTGCCCCCTCTTTATACCGGTGAGACGTGACCCAAACCCCAACATTCAGACATCCATACCAAAAAGGGTCTGGAAAGGTGCGGTCCCCACACACACCCCTTCCGGCAAAGAGCACCGGCCCATCTTCAGGAGAACGGTGTCGCTTGCCCTACTGCCTCTGGTATGGTGGGCGGTTTCCAGGGGCTCCCCCTGGCTCCAAGAGGGGAATCGCGGAAGGGAACTCGGTCGCAGGGCATACAGACCAAAAGGAGTCCGGGAATGCACGGTCCCCGCACACCTCTCCCCCAGCAAAGGGCACCGGTCCGTCTTCGAGAGAGCGGAGACAGTCACCCTACTGCCTAGGAGTTCGTGGACGGTTTCCCAGGGCTTCCTCGCTCTCCGAGCGGGGAAGGGAGCCTAGGGCTCCAGGAGGAAAACAAGGGTAGGAGAACCTGCGACCCTCACTCATTCACAAACATACGGCACACCCCCTAAACTGGCTTTTAGCCCCAATTACTGGCAGCTAGTTTTACGGCATTCACCACCAACCTACCGCTGGTGGGAACTTTTGCTGGCCAACCTTAGGGCCACTTCGGGGGCACCAGAGTAATCGACCTTACTCACTTCCCCGGGGTCCATAGTGGCCCCTACCTCGGGGGGTTCCAACCCCGAACCTATGACAGACAAAAAACAACCAAAACAAGACAAAACAAAAGGGTGTCAGGCGTGTCTGTCAGCAAAAGGTTCAGATCCAGCGTGCAACTCACCCAACCCTGAGCCTACGGGCAGATCCTCCACCAGAAACCCACGATAGAGATTTCAAAAGGTCTCTTACCTTTCAGATGGGCTCTGGGTCTGGTGGGAGATTGCCCGCGGTCCTCCGGTCTGGGGGAGTCTTCTGTGGATCCCGGACGAGCCCCCAGATTGTTGTGGAAAATTGTCCACACTGTTGATTTTGGATCAGACAGCCTGAGGCTGCTTTATTGAACAATCAAACATGCATGCATAGGAGAGTCAGCCAAGGCAGCCGAACCCCCCCGACAGATAAAATGCGAGAGATTATATAGCATAAAACCACAAAAATTACATATACTTCCTTAAAGTTTTACATCCATATAAGGAATAAAGCAAAACAAGTTTTCCTGTTTTTCTTAGTTTTGCCCTTTGCGGTTTCTTGCTCTGTCACCTGACATCTATTAATCATAATCTGTTACAAAGGTTAATTCTACTTTTATAATTTCTACAGTTAGTTCTGCTTTTATGATTTCTGTCTACCCTTCTCCTTTTACTCCCCCGCCCTTTTCTCCTTCCTCCAGGCCACACATACAGTTCACCTGACCCTACATACAGTTCACTTGACGAAAGTTTAGGCCTTAGACTATTTTTCCTCCACACCTTGAACGTTTAACTGCCTGAGATTTCAGGTAATACACACATAAATGCACAATTCATTTGTTAGATTTTCCAGAAATCCCAATCACATCTACAGTCTTCTAACCAAGCTGAAATCCTCTTGCCTCTGCCCACCGACCCAGGAAAACAAAACAAACAATGCACCCTGCAGTAAAGCTCATTTGTGCAGGGGACAGAGCTTTCTCACAGAACAGTTCATGACTGTGGAATAAACTCCCACAGGAACATCAAAACCTCACAACCTTCCAGTTCATGTGCCAGGTACCTTTCTTTGACCTGCCTTCTCTGATAAGACACAAAACTATGTGCATATATAAAACACATACATCAATCACACTGCACCCACAACTCTGCACATACAGAGAGGAGGAAAGAGAACAAAATGCACACACGTCACAGCATCTTCTCACCACAAGCAGTGTCTCCTGTTACTCATCCTGGGGATTAGCTCTGCCAGCTTTCACTCTCCTTCTGGTGTTGCCTTCTAATGTCTTCTCCTGCTCTGCTGCCTCGCTTATTCCCCAGTCTGCAGCTTCCTCTCTGTGGCTTGGTGCTCCGGCCAGGTCAATGAACTCCTCCCCTTCCAGGTAATTAACAGTCTTTCCCAACCTGCTGTCTGTCTGGTACTTTCAACACCCTTCACCATGACCCAGTGGCTGGTAGTGGAACCCAGGCCCACTTTCCATGCTAGATTCCAGCTCAGGGACCCTATAAGAAGCAGCCATAGTCCCTCTACAGTCCTACCTCTTGCTGCTATTTGCTTGGGCTTCTTCCTATATCAGTGATGCCCACCCTCTCTGGATTTACCAGCCTCTAACTCACTCTACTCAGGGTATGACTGCAGCCTATTTACCTGCAGCCTTTCTCTGCAGCCAGCTACCTGGCTTTATACAGGACCCACCTGTTCCTGCACAGGTGAGCCTGTTCTTCTAATTAGGGCTTTCCTCTCAGCCTTGAATCTGCTAGGTTAATTGGCTTATTTGGCCTCCATTAACCCCTTCCACTCCTGTGTGCGGTGGACACCCCAACATAACATGACTGATGTTAGTCATGTTGCTTAATGCATTACTAGAAGGTACTCAGAGCTTATGGTGATGAGGGCAGTATGAGAACATATACAGACTGGAATAGCAGTGCCTTAAAGGTCAGATGACTCAGACACTGTTGAATCAGGGAGAGAAATGGAAAATTCCAGAGCTGAGTCTCCTCTGTTGGCAATGCCCTGTCTTAAGTTTCCTACATAAAAGTTACATCTTTGTAACCTTGAGCTTCCCAGCCGACCTGCACAGTTGGGTTACCACACACATAGATACTGTAGTCAGTCTCTTAGGTACCTAATGACAAAACCATGAAGGACTTTATTCAGCAAAAGTAGCACTTTGAATTGAAAGCCAGCGCAATCTCTGAAGCACAGACATAATATATGAGTGAACTGCAGGAAAATGTATGCTGGGGAGTCAAAAAACCACAGACATCCTGGTCCAAAGCTACATCAAACCCAAACAAGGTGAAACAGTCCCCTGAGCGTCAGAGGCTCTTACAATCAAAATGAATAACAAATCCAGCCACAAGCCTCTGAATCTCATCTGTGAAGAATGCAGAAAACTCCTAGAAATGATTATTTGAATGAGCTAGTAACAAGGTGAATTAATTTAGCTGGCTGCTTCCTTGTCATGTACAACTCATTAGCTTCTAAAATTGTGTTTATCTATTCCTATTGAACATACTTTTATTTAGACAATATCTTAAATGTTACTTTCAGGAACATAGGGAAAACCTTGGTTAAGTACATTAATTTTTCTACAATGATTGTATTTTTCCAAATTTTCTCTGGAGTGAAAATCCACCTTTCAACTGGTTCCACTAAAGGGTTAAACAGAACAAAAGCAAATTAATAAATGAGGTGAAAATATGCTCCTCAGCATGGTGGGTAAATGATCAACAGTAGCCGACTAAATGTAAATTGCATTCAATGAACCTGCATAGGAGTTGGGAAGGAAAATATTTTTTTCAATATTTTACTCCTTATTTGTCTTCATTCCAATTCATTTTTGGTTGATTAAAAAAAATTGAACTGGCAGCATTTATTATTTCCAAGATCTTATTTAAATTGCTTTGTTTACTCTTATTTTTAAACCCAGCTCTAAAGGGACATATACAGAGAGAGAAAAACCCTCATTATGTGATTCTGAAATCCCCAATATGATTTTACAGTTTCTAGATTCATATTACTTGACTGAAATGAGTCCATTGTTAACAGCTGACTGGTTTTTAAAGCAGTGGATAATCGGTTGGGTAAATTACCATTTATTGTCTTTAGGACTTACGTACTCTGGGACCAAAAGCCCACCAGTGACTGGCTTCCTGCTTAACGGCTTTAACAATGAGGCTCTCTCTGGCATTGTATGGGGCAGAGCTATGGACCTTGAAGAAAGCAAATGAATATTGACTTGCCGTGATGGAGATGACATGTCTCAGGAGAATCCCTGGTGTTAGCAGAAGACAGAAGCTGAGAAGAGATGACACCAGAAGCATGCTGTGAATAAAAAGAAGCTGCAAGCTGTCATGAGAGAATAAAAATTGTTTCTAAGTGGGAGGTGCATTTATAGCACATCTGACACCAAAGAAACAAAGGAATTAGTTCCCTGTAAACTCTCTCTGACTAGGTGCTGTAACAAATGCCTGCCTATATCTTGACTTTAGGAATGCTTTTGATACGGTCTCCCACAGTAATTCTTGCCAGCAAGTTAAAGTATGGGCTGGATGAATGGACTATAAGGTGGATAGAAAGCTGGCTAGATTGTTGGGCTCAACGAGTAGTGATCAACAGCTCGATGTCTAGTTGGCAGCTGATATCAAGCGGAGTGACCCAGCGGTCGCTCCTGGGGCCAGTTTTGTTCAATGTCTTTATTAATGATCTGGATGATGGGATGAATTGCACCCTCAGTAAGTTCGCAGATGACACTAAGCTCGGGGGAGAGGTAGATATGCTGGAGGGTCCAGAGTGACCTAGACAAATTGGAGGATTGGGCCAAAAGAAATCTGATGAGGTTCAACAAGGACAAGTGCAGAGTCCTGCACTTAGGAAAGAAGAATTCCATGCACCGCTACAGGCTGGGGACCGACTGGCTAAGCAGCAGTTCTGCAGAAAAGGACCTGGGGATTACAGCGGATGAGAAGCTGGATATGATTCAGTGGTGTACACTTGTTGCCAAGAAGGCCAACAGCATATTGGGCTGTATTAGCAGGAGCATTGTCAGCAGATCGAGGGAATTGATTATTCCCCTCTATTTGGCACTGGTGAGGCCACACCTGGAGTATTGCGTCCAGTTTTGGTCCCCTCGCTACAGAAAGGATGTGGACAAATTGGAGAGAGTCCAGCGGAGGGCAACGAAAATGATTAGGGGGCTGGGGCACATGACTTATGAGGAGAGGTTGAGGGAATTGGGGTTATTAAGTCTGCAGAAGAGAAGACTGAAGGGGGATTTGAGAACAGCTTTCAACTACCTGAAGGGGGATGGATCTCGGCTGTTCTCACTGGTGGCAGATGACAGAACAAGAAGCAATGATCTCAAGTTATGGTGGGGGAGGTCTAGGTTGGATATTAGGAAACACTGTTTCACTAGGAGGGTGGTGAAGCACTGGAATGGGTTACCTAGGGAGGTGGTGGAATCTCTATCCTTAGAGGTTTTTAAGGCCTGGCTTGACAAACCACTGACTGGGATGATTTAGTTGGGGTTGGTCCTGCTTTGAGCAGGGGGTTGGACTAGATGACCTCCTGAGGTCTCTTCAAACCCTAATCTTCTATGATATTATAAAATTACCCACTTTTCTGAGATGTTCCTTGTCAAGGACCTTATAGGCAGCAACATAAGACCAATGAGGTATGATTCTATGTGGTATGTGAAATTGACTTCAGCGTTGCATATGAGAGATCAGTGTTTCGTGAGGATTTTTTAATGTTTATTTGTATCATGCAGACATCATTGTTTTGATGGGTGAACTTCAAAGAATTCTGTGGAGCATCTGCAAGTTTATAAGCTCAGATTTTGTCAACTATGCAGATCTCTTAGATCTAAGACCTTGAGGTGAGAATCTTAAAATCTCATGACATTTCCTGATTCTAGTTGGGCTGGAACTACCATGAAATACCATAGCCTCTCCTCGAGGTATTTCAGTATCTCTGCTTCTTTCCTGATTGGCAGAAGCTGATATCCATACATAATAAAACTCAACTGTTTTAAACTTCCAAACAAATAAAACAATTGGTTTACATTTGAATTATCTCAGCGTGTTCACAAACCTGGTGATGTTGAAGAGAAAGCAGGATAAGTTAGGGGGGAGAAGCCTCTTTTATGATACACCCATTTGCTAGCTATTTTCCCTCTCCTGCTCACATTTCCTTCTGCCCCACCCATGCACAAGTTACACTCATTTTGCACACCTACTTGTAACGGGTTGCAGACTCACCACCGCAGCGCCTCCTGCTGATTATTCCAGGAATTAGCTCTGTCCTAACCATGGAGCGCCCTCTGTGGGTGGTGTCCCGCCTGTTGTCTGCTCTGCTGTGCTGTCTGGGACCCGCAATGCTCCCTGGCTTGCAGCATCCTCTTCTGGACACAGCCCTCTGGCTGTGCCCCACACGGTTCTCTCCCCTTCCAGGGGTATTCACAGTCCTCAGTCTGCACCTGCCCTCATGGCCAACTGCAGCCCCAAAGTCTTGCCCCTTGCCTCAGGGCAAGCTACATGCTCCTCCATGACTAGGTACAGTGTAAGGGGGGAGGGGAACCCAGGCCCGTCCACTACTCTGGGTCCTGGCCCAGTGACCCTCTGGCAGCAGCCATGTACTGCCCTCCTTCTCTCCCTTCTACTGTCGTGCTTCCTGGGCCACTTCCCCTTTGGCCCTTGAACCTTCACGGCCCTTTCTTTCAGAGGCCTCAGCCTGGCAGGTATCAGGCTGGAGCTTTCCCTCCACTCCCCTAAGCCTACTCAGTGCTGCACTATCTAAGGTGCTATCCCTGGGAGCCAGTCCTCCTCCCTTGCTGGTCAGGGAGAGACTCCTATCTCTTCTGCTTTGCTGCCTTTATATAGGGCCCAGCCTGGCCCTGATTGGCTGCCTTTCTGCCCTTCTCTGATTGGCTGGGTTCTGCACAGCCACTCCAAGGACTGCTATTAACCCTTTGTCTGCCAAAGTGGGACAACTGCCCCACTACACTACTGAATTCAAAACTACTGCTAGTTATACTACTTTGCCAATGAAATCCATCAGGCATCATTATCAGTACACTGGTGTAAATCTGGAGTAACACCATATTACTCCAGATTTAGACTGGTGTAACAGATCAGAATCTAGCCTTCTTACACCTTCCTTTATGACCAGTTTAGACTACATGTAGTCAACACCATTTTACATTACTGCTGAATTTGGCCCTGAGACTTCCGTACAAAAATGACAACCACTTACTCCATGCTGCTTTAGGGACCACGGTCTGAATGCACAAAAGGAGTTAGGTGCTTAGAAAAGTCACTGTGTTCACAAAACCTAAATTAGGTGCCTAAACATACCACGAATGCGGAGACACAGATAACTTAGACTGCGATTCACAAAAGCCGCCACACTAAGCAAGGAGCCTTCATGGCTAGCCAATGGGAGATGCCAATGAGAGAGGTGTGTACTAAGACTTGTCCGTGTCTCAAAAAAAAAAAAAAAAAAAGATCTTTCAATGGGGAAAAAACGTTTCCATGATCACCCTTGAGATCCCTTTTGCAATCTCAGTATTCAGACTCACTCATTAATCATTAATCCCATCGACATAGAAGGTGTACTCTAAACAAACTGTGGAAAAACACAAATATTTAAATATCTGGCAGCAGTTAAAGCAGGCCATACTTTTTATATCAGAAACCAATATGCATGAGGTCCAACCCATATTGCTAATTAAATAGGTGCTTGCATAAAAGACAGGCAACTTTACAAGAGCAGACCTTTTTTTTTTTAAGCTTTATTATGACAAGAGCAATTACATGCTTCTGAGGCCTGAGCCACAATTTAGAGGAGGAGATGCTGAAAGGACAGAGAGAAATGAGAGATGCAAGGAAAATGGTTCAGACCTCTCTCTCTTTCATCCAATTGTGTTTGACAGAGCATGATACCAGAAATACCTTCTATTTATATGTTTTTGTTCTTATGCTGGTTGCCATCATTAAAAAGTGGGTTCCAATGGTATTAAACCTTGGATAAAGCTCAGATGTAAATATTTCATAGTAAATATTTCATGTCATTGTCAAATCTGGCACTATATATAAATCATCCACCAGTGTCACAGAAGAAGCAGAACTGCCATCTTTTTCAAAATCATGTTAAAAGATTTTCTGCATGTTCCCCACAAGACTGGTTG
>NW_020701588.1:0-24726 GCF_002925995.2 Terrapene triunguis | reverse complement strand
ATAAGCTACTAGAAGTCTAGTCATAATATTAGCTTAAATGGCTCTTTATGAACTCTGATTTATTAGCTCTAAGAGACTCAGATGTTTTTTCAGAGTTAAGATAGAGTGACTAATTACTAACTGAAAATGCATTTTAGAGCTCTCACAGTCTGGATTTTGTGTCTCTTGGGTCTAGTGAAAATCTGCAGATGTGTGATAGGTTATCAGATGCCATGGTGCAGCTCCAGTGAAGAGCCCAGCATAATTAGAAATCATGTTGACTTGAAATAAGACACTGAAATACAGTCATCCTCTGATTTATGAACACTTTCAAAAGTCACTCTCCGGTCAAGTTGCTGATGTCAGTTACTGTGACACCTCAGCTTCAGGGTTAAGGTGAAACAATGGTCTGCACAAGAGTTGACTTTAGCAAAGCTTTTGATACGGTCTCCCACAGTATTCTTGCCAGCAAGTTAAAGAACTATGGGCTGGATGAATGGACTATAAGGTGGATAGAAAGCTGGCTAGATTGTCGGGCTAAATGAGTAGTGATCAATGGCTCCATGTCTAGTTGGCAGCTGGTATCAAGCGGAGTGCCCCAAAGGTCGGTCCTGGGGCCAGTTTTGTTCGATATCTTCATTAATGATCTGGAGGATGGTGTGGACTGCACCCTCAGCAAGTTTGCAGATGACACTAAACTGGGAGGAGTGATAGATACGCTGGAGGGTAGGGATAGGATACAGAGGGACCTAGACAAATTAGAGGATTGGGCCAAAAGAAACCTGATGAGGTTCAACAAAGACAAGTGCAGAGTCCTGCACTTAGAACAGAAGAATCCCATGCACTGCTACAAACTAGGGACCAAATGGCTAGGCAGCAGTTCTGCAGAAAAGGACCTAGGAGTTACAGTGGATGAGAAGCTGGATATGAGTCAACAGTGTGCCCTTGTTGCCAAGAAGGCTAACAGCAGATCGAGGGGCGTGATCATTCCCCTCTATTCGGCATTGGTGAGGCCTCATCTGGAGTACTGTGCCAGTTTTAGGCTACCCACTACAAGAAGGATGTGGAAAAATTGGAACAGGTTTTTAAGGCCCGGCATGATTTAGTTGGTGTTGGCCCTACTTTGAGCAGGAGATTGGACTAGATGACCTCCTGAGGTCTCTTCCAACCCAAATATTCTATTATAATAGTCACATATAGATTCTACTCCTAAATTCAGAGATTTCTCTTCTTGCACTAGCATTTGGTAGCTATGGACTGTTCTCGTCTTGTCTTCGGTCACAGGGCATGTCTATACTTACCACTAAATCTGCACTGCTGCGATCAATGCAGCGGTGTCAATTTAGTGGGTCTGGTGAAGACCTGCTAAGTTGATGGGAAAGTGCTCTCCGGTTGACTTCTGTACTCCAGCTCCCCAAAAAGTGTAAGGTAAATCAATAGGGTTGCCAATGGTCTAATCACACAAACCCAAACACCCTTACCCCGCCCCCATGCCCCGCCCCTCTCAGGCCCCACCCTGCTCACTCCATCCCCCATCGCTCACTCTCCCCCACCCTCACTCACTTTCACTGGGCTGGGGCAGAGGGGTTTGGAGTGTGGGAGGGGGCTCCAGGATGCGCTTGGGGCAGGAGGTTGGAGTGCAGGAGGGGATTTGGGCTCCGGGAGGGGACTCCTGAGGTCTCTTCCAACCCTAATATTCTATGATATGCCATATAGAACTTCAGTGTTTTGTACAATACATGTACTGCTCAGGATACTGTGGAAATTATGCTGTGAGCATTTCTTGGGAAATATATGGCATTTACTAATGGAAGTTATCTAAGGCTTTGTATGATGGAGCTTGATTTTAATGTTGTTGGACTAGCTTTTTTTAGTCATTTCTAAAAGTGTGTTGCATGTGTTATAGAGTTTATTGTACCTTCCAGATTTGCCTGTGTTGGTACTTTATACCCCTGTACTCACTTTGCAGTCTCTATTCTGAGCTGTGATTATAGCTAAATAGATGTGCGCTCCTTTGGGAGATTCTTCATATCACTGTCCCTGCTAAATACAGGGACTGGTAATCTAGTATAAAGAGTTCAAGGGAAGTCAAAGATAGATAAATCTGAGAAGATATCTATTTTTGTGCTGCTGAAAGCCACTATATTAAACTAATTGACTCCCTCTCTTTGCTTTCGAAGTGGTTTTGTACTTTGATTCTCTGATCTGGATCTTGTAATATCACAAGCACTGCAATCTCATCACTGAAGGATTTAGGGAAATCAGACTGATTATGAAGGAGAAACAGTATGGTAATCTGGAATGATGGGAACATACATATAGGAAATGTGTGAGGTTTTTAATGGAGCTTTTAATAGAATAATTTATGGATTAAAATTTTCCTGTGTGTAATGGTGTCTCTTGAGTTGCACTTACAGAAGATGATATTGGGTGTGGAGTAACTCATAGAATATCAGGGTTGGAAGGGACCTCAGGAGGTCATCTAGTCCAACCCCCTGCTTAAAGCAGGACCAATCCCCAGCTAAATCATCCCAGCCAGGGCTTTTTCAAGCCTGACAGTAAAAACATCTAAGGAAGGAGATTCCACCACCTCCTTAGGTAACCCATTCCAGTGTTTCACCACCATCCTAGTTTTTCTTAATATCCAACCTAAACCACCCCCACTGCAAATTGAGACCATTACTCCTTGTTCTGTCATCTGCTACCACTGAGAACAGTCTAGAGCCATCCTTTTTGGAACCTCCTTTCAGGTAGTTGAAAGCATCTATCAAATCCCCCCTCATTCTTCTCTTCTGCAGACTAAACAATCCCAGTTCCCTCAGCCTCTGCTCACAAGTCATGTGCTCCAGACCCCTAATCATTTTTGTTAACCTCCGCTGGACTCTCTCCTATTTGTCCATATCCCTTCTGCAGTGGGAGGACCAAAATTGAACACAATACTCCAGGTGTGGTCTCACCAGTGCCGAATAGAGGGGAATAATCACTTCCCTTGATCTGCTGGCAATGCTCCTACTAATACAGCCCAATATGCTGTTGGCCTTCTTGGCAACAAGGGCACACTGCTGACTCATATTCAGCTTCTCATCCACTGTAATCCCCAGGTCCTTTTCTGCAGAACTGCTGCTTAGCCAGTCGGCCCCCAGCCTGTAGCGGTGCATGGGATTCTTCCTTCCTAAGTGCAGGACTCTGCACTTGTCCTTGTTGAACCTCATCAGATTTCTGTTGGCCCAATCCTCCAATTTGTCTAGGTCACTCTGGACCCTATCCCTACCCTCCAGTGTATATATACATACTTAAAAAATTTAAAGTGTTTTTATGATTTTTTTTTTTTTAAGTTTGTAATCTCTTACCTGTGATAAGGATACTTAGAGCTGGTATGGACAGGGAAAGTAAAAAAAAAAAAAAAAAAATCAATACTCTAAATCCCACATTGGTTTATGCATGAAAACTCCAGAATGTGTGAATCATAGATTCCTAATGACTAGACATAACATGAATTCCACAATGCATGCAACATAAATTCTATAATGGGAATATGTATGTGATCCAAATTCTATGGCTGCTGATGCACATCAGTTCAGAACATGCATCCAGCAACTCAAACAAATCTGCTGACGCTGAAGGACTATTCTGGTTCTAGGTTTTGAATCCACTTCCTTTTCCTGAGTCAAACCATTAACAGCAAATTCTGCTCTATATGACTAATGTAACTGCACTCTGTAAACTGACCATCTAGCTCTTAAAATCACCCTAAGTAAAAGGCAACTGTAGCTCTGAGAGTTTCAGTGCTCTACCTCATTCCTGCTATTACGCCCAGGGAGCAATAATCAGCTACTGATCCTCTAGACCAGTAGAAGACAACATCCCCCTAAACAGGGATTACAATTTTGGGGAATGGATGTAAGCCTCCATCCATTCCTCACCCTTGCCAACCACTCCCCAGTCATCTGGGTGGGAAGTGAACATAAATGTGTCGCCTGTTAGTATTTGCATATTGTGACAAAGATGATACAAGTCCAAAATATAACATAAGCAAGTATAACTCTAGTCTACCTGTACCAGTGCAAGTAGTCTGCTACTCACATATCTTAAAAGCATGTACACCAGTGTCGATTTTATTCAAAATCTGCACTTTTGTCCTCATATTAACATGTGCTTGTGGAGAAATCAAATTTGTTTTTACAATTTACTTTCATCCCAGTGAATTAACATGACTTCTGTAGCTTTAAAAAGCTTCCTGGTAAAGTTAATTTGTAAATATTAATTTCAAAATACCACTCCTTGTAACAGGTAAGATAACATACCTACCATAAGGTATATTCAAATCTTCAAAGCGCTGTACAAATATTTGCCAGTACCTCACAATAACCTTATAAGGTAGGTGAAAGTACTATTCCTATTTTAGAGGATGGAGAAATAAAAATTAAGTGATTGTGCCACAAAGATCACACAGAGCCTGAAGCCAACAGCTCCTGAGTAGAGCTGCATGAATAACTGATTTTTTTGGTTCACTGGCAGATCCAACAACAACAACAAAAATCTATTTGGGTTGAACAGAAATTGAATGTTTTGGTAAATCCAAACAGAAAGAATTCATTTCAGGAAAAAAAAAAAAAAAAAAAATAAGGATATATAAAAAAAAAAAAAAAAAAAAAATTAATTAAAAAAAAAAAAAAAAAAAGGCATTTTGTTTGACCTGAAACAAAATATGTATAAAGTTTTCTTTAAATCAAAGCAAAGAAAATGAAGGGTAGATTCACAAAGAAGGAGGAGCAGGAGGAAGTGGTGGTTTTGTGCCCAATAGTCCAAGGATTCGATTAGGGCACTCACCTGTGATGTAGGATACATGTTGAAATCCCCACTCTGTAGCAGGGGCTTTAAAACAGCCTCGTACTCAGTTTTGGGAATGGCACTTAAATCCCCTTATGAATCTAGCCCCCAAAATCTAAACCTTTTATTCTGATAAGGTCAAAATTGATTTCCAAATTCTCTTTTTTGTTTTGATTGAAACAGTTTGTCAAAGTCAACATGAATTTTCAAAACGTTTTGGTTGACTTGAATGTTCATTGTTCCAGAGGGGATAAAAAGGCTTGGCCAACAAATTTCGCCGAGTTCTCCTTGTGATTTCTAATCTTAGTCTCAATCAGTCCATTAAAACATGCTGCTTCAATTTAAATTCTCTTACACTAATCACTCATACATATGTACATGCAAATGATTTGAACATACAGATTTTTCATTTGGGAAAAAAAATCAAGGAATCATGCTACTGTTCTGATCAGTCAAGGTCCAGTTTGTAATATCAATATGTTTTATTGCATTAGAATATCTGACAAAAGACACACACACAAACATGCTGGGAGGTCCTGCCTTCTGTAACACTTGTAAAAAATTGGGGAAAAAAACCCCTTCTTGTAGTAGCAAATAATCAGTTTATTGTTTTTCATGTCAGTGATCTAGGGCCTGATCTTGCACAACTAAAGTAAATGGGGTTTTTTGCTGTGGACTTCAGTGGGAGCAGGACCATAAATAGTAAATAAATAAGCATGCATCAGAATAGAACTCTTTATGAAATCCACCATTAGGAAGCCTCTTGTGTTGGCACTTTGAGACAACAAATTATTAAAACCATCATCAGAGAACATTGCTTTTTTGAATATCCTAAAGAAAGACAACTTCCCAAAGAGCAGACTACATACCTACAGATGATTCAGAATCCTTACATATATAAATATTAAGGATTCTGATTATGTATGTATATTTAAAAAGATGGCCAGTGTGTCTTAATATCAATAGAACATACTTCAACTTAAAAAGCTATCTCCAAAAGACTTGTATAACGTTTAACAAGAGTTCTTGACAAGTGAAGAGACAAGATCTAAAAGAGTTAAAGTATAAAAATCCCTTTCTGATTTTTTATTACAAATGCTAAAGTGGAGGAGTGCAAAACCATTCTTCATATTGATAAACGATTGTTATAAAATGCCTTTTAAGAAAAGCTGCTTAATTTTCTACATGTAGAAATGATACTAGAATTGCAGGATATGAATCAATAGTTAGTGCCTGCAATGGATGTAATGTGTGGTAGTGGGAGTTCAAAAACCAGCAGCTGCACAGAGAAAATAAAAACAAAAAACATACATCAGGATGGGAGCAATGCCAATACAAACCATTAGGTTACAGTCTTTCAGCAGTAAAAAGGTAAGAGAAAGGTAGCATTTTAAGTAATGTTTTTTATGGATTTATTTTCTATGTAGCAGTAAGTAATCATTGCATTTAATCTTAAAGTAATCTTTTTAGCTTAAAGTGCTTATGTCTCTTACAGAAGAGAATTCTGTCTGCATAGTATGAGAAGAGAGGGGAATGAGTGACAAGAAAGGTAAAAAAGATCTAAGCTACAACTCCATTTTTCAGCAAAGAGCTCAGACAGATATCAATGTCCATTTTCTGGCAGCTGTCCCTTACAAGACTAACTACTGTACTTTTTGCAATTGAATACAATTTGGAGAAGGCACGTAACAGCATTTACTTACATACTGCAATACACTGGGGAAAAAAAAAAAAAAAAAAAAAACACAAAATTGTTGATACTCCGACTGTGAGAATAAAAGGTGAATGAGGGTGATGTTCTCTGTCACATGCCTTCTTTCAGAACTGTGGGAGTCGGAGTTCTAAACAAGAGAAAGAGATATGCCTGTAACAGCCTAATTACAGCAGACAAAGGAACAGATCCTCAGCCAGTGTAAATTACCATGGAGCCATTTACAACAGATTCAAAGAAACATAAAGACAGGGACATTAAAATATACTGAAGCACATCCAACACATGGTCTAGTTTATATTCTGCTGGTGTAGACCCTAGCAGAGGTCCTGGTACTGTAAAGTCAACATGGCACAAAGTGACCATAACCTCTCTTCCCAGGGGCCAGAGAAACCGAAATTGGTCTGGTGTGGCCAGCAATGTTGTGCCAAGGGCAAATGAAGGGAAATGTGGTTCAGTATATTACCCTGTGCTGCCTCAACCAGCATGAGAAGACCATGAGACTGTACATAACTCCAGTAAAGTTGACAAATGCATCTTTTCTGTCCCTTTAAAAAAAAATCAAGTTAGATCCACAATTCAATATAGTTGTAACCTCTCCCCCAGTAATATTTCATATCTCATGGGATTTTCTTTCAATCAAGGTAACAATATACTTATCAACTGCACGTCTGCCAAATATATTGCTGGTACCACCAGCGAACATGCCAATATAAAAAGGGTCTGACTACATAGTTCTGATGCGGGCCAGCAGTAGGACAATATATTTTTAAGAGCAAAATATCATTATACGTGCTGAACAAATAGTTCAATAGACTGCGCAGTTTGTTGATGTCAAATGAAACAGTCCCTTTAAAAAGGGACTGCTTTTGTCTACGTGTTATTTGCTCTAAAGAAAATAAAACAAACTAGAAGGAAGATAAAGCATAGACATAAGAGTGAAAGGGGCTTTCCTCTTCCTTCTTTAAGGACTTGATCCAAAGCCCAGTGAAGTCAATAGGAGAGTTATCAGTTTCAATGGGGTTTGCAGCATGCTCATACATTGCTGGGAATTTGTTTTCTGTGGAAATTGTTAGCACTTGCTGTTGTGTGTTTCTGGAAGCTTACTTGAAAAATTAAATCCTAATATAAACATTGATTACTTTTTCAAAATATTAACAGTTTGTTTTGATAATACAAGGGCATAATGTATTTTGGTTATCCTAGGTGTAGTTTAACACATAAAATAATATTTTCAAATATATTGAACTAAACACTTAAAGTGAGATTCTGTGCTGTACCACAGAGCTCACATTGTAGGGAGGCACTGTACATTGGCCAAACCGGACAGTCTATGCAAAAGAATAAATGGACACAAATCAGACATCAAGGATTGTAACATTCAAAAACCAGTAGGAGAGCACCTCGATCTCACTGGACACTCAATAACAGACTTAAAAGTCACCATTCAACAACAAAAAAAACTTCAAAAACAGACTTAAATAAGAAACTGCAGAACTGGAATTAATTTGCAAACTTGATACCATCAAATTAGGCCTGAATAAAGATTGGCAGTGGCTGGATCACTACAAAAAGTAATTTTCCCTCTGTTGATACTCACCTTCTTGTCAGTTGCTGGGAATGGGCCACATGCACCCTAATTGAATTGGCCTTATTAGCACTGATCCCCCCACACACACACTTGGTAAGGCAACGCCCATCTTTTTGTGTGATGTATATTTATACCTGCTTACTGTATTTTCCACTCTATGCATCTGATGAAATGGGTTATATCCCATGAAAGCTTATGCCCACAAAAATTTGTTAGTCTCTAAGGTGCCACAAGGACTCCTCATAGTTTTTATCCTAGGGGAGGTGGCCTATGATGACTTTAAGCCACCTTAGCACCCTACCTGTCCTGGAGGATTTTGGGGGCTAGAGAGGTCCTGCTGGCATAACAGATAACCCTGGGGCTTGTATAAGTTATATCAGACTCTTAGGCTATTGTATAAGCAACAGCACTACTTGGAATCTTCACAGTGACTTGTGATTACTGTTCCCAACAAACCCTCTTCTGCCCCCTAGCCCAGCCCCTGGCACCTGTTTCTATACCAGGGTTTGTGAAGTGGTCCTTGGATAGGGTGACCATACATGTTGTTTGGCCAGGAAAGTCCCTTTAAGCACTGTCACGATTTTTTGGCAAAAATTGGCATTTGTCCCATTTGTTCTTGCCAACATGATCAGTTGGCAAAAGCAAACAGGACAAATGCCCACTTTTGTCAAAAAAGTGGGGTGCGGAGGAACATGTAGTGGGGAGAGGGGGGTGAGTGGTGATGCCAGCCCCATGCTAGGGTGAGGCCAGACCCAGCCTTGGACAGGGGGCAGGCAGGGCTTGGGCAAGCAGCGATACCAGCCCCAGCCATGCAGGGCAGGGCTCAGGCCAGCCCAGCGTGTGTATGGGGGGAGGGGAGGCAGGCTGAGGCTAGCCACCATGCGGTGTCCCATTTTCCCTTCTATCCACTGTCTTCTGCAATGCCTGTGCTCAGGGAATTCTCCCCAGGCCAGAACAGAGGCTTTTAAAACTCCTTTTTGCTGTGCCTGTTCTTTTATTGGGTGTACAGGGGCCAGAAAGAGAGTGAGGATCACACCCTTATCTTCCTCCACCCCTTCTCCCTTCCCCTCCCCGATATGTTTCTGTTTGTTCATATTATGTTTGCTCATCACTAAACATGACAATTACTGAGCACCTATAACCAGTGGTGGCCCTAGACTAGTTGCCAGAAACTGGCACCCTAGGCGAGCCATGCAATCGGCGCTCCCCACCCCCAAACCCCAAGGGCAGATCTAGGCTGAGGTTTTTGGTAAACTGGGAAACATTTTGCCCCTTTTTTCCTTTTAATGTTTAAGCGGGTTTTTTTTTAAACATAGGCTTAATTATTTTGTTTGTCCGTCGGTCTGTCCAACCAGTGTTTCTGAGATCAGGTAAACTAGAGTCACGAAATTTTCAGAAGAGATTTGTACATGACAGCTAAATGATATTTCAGTCCAAATTCAAATAAAAATGCATTAAAAATGTTAATTACAATTTTTATTACTACAAATCCAAAATCATCCATTATGCTATCCGGCTTTAACTGCCATTACCACCACATCCAATAAAGAAATAAGAAAACTCTTCAATGAACTTTAACCTGTATTTACAAAACACTGAATAAAAAAAACTGTGATCTTAAAACATGATTTTTCTTGCTTTAAGTTTTGAAAATTCAGCCACTAGTTCTTTTAGATCCAGTTTTCCAGCTATTTCATGTTCTATTGACATGTTGGACTTGCCACAAAGTCTCTCTTACACCATTGTTGAACGCAGATATGTTTTTATCAATTTTAATTTTGAGAAGCTACATTCCCCACTAGCTATGGAAACTGGCAAAGTTAAAAGAATGCGTGGAGCTATAAAAGTGCTTGGAAAACTGTCTGTGAGTTTATTTTCACAAACAAACTTCAGTACTTCTTCAGGAGTGGAATGTTTCTTAAGTTGTCTTGAAAAAGCCTGAAGCTCACTACACAAATCTGTAGCATCAATGTCTTGAATTTTCATGAGTCAATGCCGACTCCAGTTTTATACAAAATTATCTTACCTGTTTTGCTGTTTTCTTTTGCAAGCTGTGGATATCATATAGAAAGCCAAATACTGACTCTAGCTGCTGCATCTGTTGAAATCTTTCGTCAACCGAGTGAATAGCAGTATCAAGGACTGCGATGTAGAAATTCACTTTGAACCTTTGTTTTGGGTTCTGAATGGGTGTGTCTCATCCTTCATAAGAAAACTGCTGTTGCTTTTGCCAAATGCAAACTGGCTCTGGTTCAAATTCTGTCAGAAAGTCTATTTCTCCAGCAAGCTCAAGAGAATCTACCAGTGTTCTTTCGAACCCTCCATCACTTCTGAATTCTCCAGAATATTTTTAGTTTGCTGCAGTTTTTGAAAAGCAGAATGTATGTACAAGTTCTTTTCCTGAAGCTGCTTACTAGTGAGATTAATCTTGAAAAGGACATTATACCACACAATAAGTCAAGTCACAAATTTGAACTTGGAAAGGCCATTTACAAGACTTCTGCATCTGAATGTGCCATATTGCCAGACGATCCAGTAAAGCTAGTATCATCAGAAATTTCAATTAGGGCATCAAAAATGTTTCCAAGTTCATAGCGAAGAGGCTTCAAAGCATCAATGCGACTCTCCCATCTTGTCTGACTAAGTGGTTTCACAGTTAGAGAATTCACATGGCGAGTCAGAATCTCCCAATGGTGTATTGAGCCTAAGAAAAACAAACACGTTGCACCAGGTCAAAGAAACTGCTTGCCTCCAAACAGCATGTAGCAGCATCATTGACAACCAAATTCAGAGAATGCGCACTGCAAGGAATAAAAAGGCCCTAGGATTGACTTCCATCATTCTCCTTTGCACACCATTGTCTTTATCCTTCATATTACTCCCATTATCATAGCCTTGGCCACGTAAGTTTAACAGATAATGGCATTGTTTCAAGCTCTTGTAGAATAGTTTCAGTCATAAATGTTCCAGTCATCTCCTTCAGTGGTACAAAACCCCAAAAATGTTCCTTTATGAGCACTTCAACATTATCTTCATCTGCAGACTTTTCCATATCCACAAAACGAATGATCATTGTCATTTGTTCAACATGACTCACATCTGGTGTAACAGTCCGGTATTATTGAAAAGTATTTTGCAGAACGGGCAGCTTCTACAATTTTCTTTTTAATGGCATTTGCTAGGATTTGAATCAGTTCATTCTGCATATTTTTTCCTAAGTAATGAACCTGTGTTTCATGATCATTTAATTTACATAGATGCTCCTTCATGACTGGATCAAACAAAGCTAGGTATTCAACAAATTTTTAAAAGTTTCCATTACCTGGAGTGTATAATTTTTCATTTCTACTACAGCTGCAGAATGCTAATTTTTGCCCACCGAGAACTCTCAATAAAGCAATCAGATGCTCTAATATTTGTTGCCAATATTCTTTTTTCCTTGATCACACATAAATTTTCTTAGACGTTTTTTCCTTTTTTCAATCATAATTCAAATTCTTTCCAATTTTGAAAACATTCCAAATGTTCTGTACTTCTTTCATGTGAAGAGAGAATTGAAGATATGTTTTTCAAGTCCTTCAAACCATTTTCAGTAAGTGATGTACCAATTGCTTGATTTCTAAACAACTTGCAGCAAAAGCAAAACAGAGTCCTTCGACACTGAATATTCTAACCAGTTTTGATTAATTTCTTCCCCATTAATGAGTTTCCTCTTGTAATGCTGAGCAGAGAATTTTCTTTTATTTCCATCCTTGGGGAAGGGAAATTCATGAACTTGTTCAGGTCCATGTTCCATGAGTATTTGCCGTACATTGTCATCACATCTGGGCCATGATGCTGGGTCCCCATACTGTGACTGGTTTGTAACTTCCTCATCATTTCTTCCTTCTACTTCATTTACTTCAATTTCTGCATGTCTCTCTGTAGGTGAATACATTTTCTCCTCTTCCATTTCAGTCTGATGCTGTGAGCTGCCTTCATCTAGAAGTAAGTTTCCATCATCTTGAGTTTCCAAACTGCTTTTTGTGGATGTGAGCTACCCTCATCTTGAAGTAATATGCCTTCATCCGGATGCTGTGAACTGCTTCCATCTTTATTTGGATTAAAGATGATATTTCAGGAAGGATCCCTGTTGTTTTGCTTGGTCCTTTTCCTTCTCAGCCTTTTGTTTATGATACTCAGCTCCTGAGGGTTTTCTTTTTCCTCTTTCTGCCATGAGGTATTTGAATATTGTTATGTACTAACTGTGCTCCTGACTGCAAGCATTATAGCATTGAGGGCTGACACCACATGGTTGGCGATTTAAACCACATTGTAGCCATCCCAACATGTCTTTTCACTGCTTAAAGGTTCAATTATTAGTAACATACAGTTACGTACTTATTAAAACAGTTAGTTACAGCGTTTACATGGAAACAAAATGACCTTTTTCGACGTTATAACCCGACACCGGTTGTTTGGAAAGTAATCCCCTTCCTCACGGTTACCCGCTTGGAGTGTGACATCATCATCACTTTCGTAGTCTATTAAGCGTAAACACTGTTACTTTTCTTTTATGGACCTTATTTATTTATACAGCCCGATAATAACGTTAAGGTTTAATAACGCTTAAAGATACTCACATTTTGGATGTATAATGCTAAAAGACATTATTCTTTAGTCTTTGGCACCAAGAAACACAATTTTCCACAGTATTGGCTTGATTCTTAACCATCTACCTGTGACGTGTGTTAAAATGACCGTTTGACATGTATCAACTCGCCATATCTCCGCTCTACGTGAATTTCTGGCTATGCCACCTTGATGTATATTCGAGTTAGGTGTCACTAGCATTGCAGCTCTTGCCGCTGGTGGATGTGTTTCATTGTGGCTGAGTTATTGCTTATCAAAATTGCGGAGTGGGTCATCTTGTCCCTACGTTAAAAATTGAAAAAAAAAAGTTGCTAAAATATTATTTATTTTTGCAGTAGATAAAAGATTTGACATATTAATAAATTCTCAGAAATGTAGAGAAATTATAATTCATATTCCCTCTTTACGCACATGGAAATTGAAATAATTACATCTTTGTTATTTTATTTGTATTTTTTTCATCTTTTTCCTTTTTTTTTTAATTTGATTTTTTCCCCTTGAATTCGGTACCACATTTAATTTGGCACCCTAAGCAATCACCTAGTTTGCCTATATGGACGGGCTGCCCCTGCCTATAATCTCCACTGGTTTTGTTGGGAGTTGCAGGTTCTCTGCATTTTTTAGTGCTTGTCTAATGCTATGTGTTTAAATGAGTGTGTACTGCATCAGGTCAGTCACATTGGTTCCTGAAATCAATGTAATATGGTGAACCTGACACAGCATGGTCTCTTCCATAGCAAACAAGGCTGATGGAATATTTAACAAACATGGTTATAAACAAACATCTGCTCTGCAATCAAACCACTGTACATACAGTACTTCTGACAATAAGGAGCATCCATAGACAATCCCATACTCCTAACAGCAGTAACAATGCTGTGATAGCAAGCAGTACTCAGCATACCTTCCCCAACCCATTCCCACTATACATATACAAAACACCCTCCCTATCTCCATTATTGCCAATCGCAAAAGTTCAAAAATCATGATTTTTTTTTTTAAGTTATAGTGTGTGTGTTTGGTCTGTCCTATATTTTAACCCCCCTCCCTCCAGACAGACAAAGAATTGTTGCCAATGCTTCCAAATTTCTCAAGGCAATTTTGACCCTGCAGCAGGAGCTCTCACCCCTATATCTGCCAGTCCCCCTGCCCAGCAATTAATTCTGTCCCCCATCCACTACATGAATTGTGCCTGCATGTCAGTTCTACCCCTAACCCATCCATCCTCCCCTCCACCTCTGCTCCTCAAGGGCTCTTTACCTCCCTCTTCTAGACTGGAGGGGGCAGTAGAGTTGACAATCTTTAATTAAAGATTAATCTTTAATTCCTGGAGGGTTGGCATGTGATGAAACCTCCAGGAATATGTCCAACCTAAACTGGTTACCCAAGGGAGCATTACTAGGGGTTCATCATCCCCCTTCTGCCCTATCCCAGGCCTGGTGTTGCAGGGAAGGAGAGAAGCCATCCCTGTGCTCACGAGAGTGAGTAGAGCTACTGAGGTCTTTCCGCTTCACCCTCCTTCCTCCATAGGACTGGAACTAGGGGTGCTGCTGCACCCCCTGCTTGAAGTGGTTTCCATTATATACAGGGTTTACACTTTGGTTCAATGGCTCTCAGCACCCTCATTATACAAATAGTTCCAGCACCTCTGTCTTCCTCCCCCCTTGAGGGGCTTGGGCAGACTGTTCTGCCTGCTTCCTGCAGCAGCTCTGACTGGCTGATCTTTGCAACAGATGGGGCAGCCAGTCAGAGGGGGCTTCCCCCCAGCCTAAGCTGAAATTTGCAGTGGGGCTGGAGCTTCTCACTTCATCATGAGATTGGTTCCAGGCCCAGCCAAACTCATATGGACTCCTGAATAAACAACAGAGTTGGCAACACTGCATCTCATCCATCCTCTGGAAACACTCTAGGGAGGGTTGGACATGGGTTCATCAGTTCACCCACCCTAGGCCCCCAAAGCTTCTGGTCCTATGCTGCTTACTGAGTTCTTTCAATATCAGTTTCTATTTCATCCATTTTATTACAAGTCTGAAAAAAAAAACCACCCCCCAAAACAAAGCTTAGTTATTGTGAAGCATATTAAACTGAACTAAGAACAATATACCATCAAATCAATATAAAACAAACAAATATAAACATAAAATAAACAAACAGTCTCAATATTGCATTAGAGTTAAATCATTAAAATTAGTACCAAAGATAATCCTCAAATTCTAAAAGTGAGTCTAAAGGTTGTTGTCTACTTGGTTATAAAGCCCAGCTACAGAATTTTACTCAAATGAATCACATCTATGCTCTAAATCTGATTATGTAGTTTAACACTAAAATCAAATTATAATCTAATGTCTGAACCACAACCTCAGTCACTCATAATGCTTCCTCTGTAGATTTCAATTTTTATGCGGTGGCTAACCCTTTCCTCCAAACCCCCATACCCAAAAGCAATACAACAGAACATTCTAAACTAGCAGAAGTAGAAAAGCTCATGCTTACCAGAAATTACAGATGAGAATCTCAAGTCCCTCAAGACTTTAAGACCTAGTACCAACTTTATAAGTCTGTTAAACCTGCAGAACTTTTCTTTCTTGAACTTTCCCTGTGTGGGCTTTATGGGTGCTCATATAATGCATGCACACAGCCACACCGTCACACCTTAAAATAAATATAAAAAGGGCAAGGACATCTCCCAGATAATAAAAACAAAAGACAAAAACCGAGGCTAGAGGTCAGACAGCTTAGGTTGTGAGATCTACATCTTGACAGAAGAAAGTTGCTTTAAAGCTCAGATAAAACATATCTGAAATATAGAGTTCATTTATGGTTCCTGAGAACGACCAGATTCCAGTCTCCAAAGTTCAAATTGAATAACTGTCAACCAGGGTGCCTTAGCTGACCATGTGTGTCAAGGTGGTGCAAAGGAATCTCAGGCCCCAAATACAGATTTTTATCTTTAAAGCATTCTATTTCTTTATATCCAGAAGCAAATAGGAAAAATGACATGGAGAGGACACAGCTAGGTTACATTACTGGTTGAGGACAAACAGTGATCATAATGTTCCTTAGCAGAGTGTGACTGAACAGTATTATTGCTCCAGAGAATTCTGAAACCCTACAGAAACCTTAGTGTCTGCAGGTATGGACATTAGTAACAAAATAAAATAACTTCCCTGTGCTAATGGGGGAAGGATTAGCTATGGATTTAATCACAAAGGGGAAATGAACCCCACACCCTCTATAGTTACAACCCAGAAAATTGGAATATACCCATCTACACGTTACACCATAAACAACCAAGGATAGTCAAGTTAGGTATCGAAGTGTTAACTTAATTTGAGAAAAAAAAAAACATTGTCAGATAGTGGTGGAGGCCACACAGGACATTAAGCCCAGGCAATTCAAACACTAGGCCCAAACAAGATTTCAGTCAGCTGTGATGGAAAGCTTAAAATTTAGTTGGGTGGCCTTGAACCACCATATCTGGAAGGAGGGTGGGCCTTTTGACTAACCCCCCTTTTATTTATTTATATACACACACATTACATTTAGATGCATCTTATTTAATAATAACTTTAATTCTTTATATCTGGACTTAATACAATCTTTTCTTGAGGCGATAATAACCGCTCAGCACTGGTGCATTATAAAAAAGGCTTCAGAGGACGGGCCGCTCCTCGGCTTCTTCACGCCACTCTCCCGCTGTCAGCGCTCACCCCCCAGGCGGAGCCGGTAGCGCAGCCCTGCCCCGGCTGCAGAACGGGCCGCTCCTCGGCTTCTTCATGCTGCTCTCCCGCGGGCAGCGGGAAGCGGCCACCCGCGCCCCCCGGCAGGCGCCGGTAGCGCGGCCCTGCTCCGGCTGCAGGGGACGGGCTGCTCCTCGGCTTCTTCACGCCGCTCTCCCGCGGGCAGCGGCCACCCGCCCCCCCAGGCAGGCGCCGGTAGCAGGGCCCTGCCCTGGCTTCAGAGGACGGGCCGCTCCTCTGCTTGTTCGCGCCGCTCTCCCGCGGGCAGCGGCCACTTCCCCCCCCCAGGGAGCCGGTAGCTCAGCATTTTGCCGCCCCATACATTTTGCCGCCCTAGGCACTAGCTTGTTTAGCTGGTGCCTAGAGCCGCCCCTGGGGACTCCAGCTCACACCTAGCCACTTACCTGTGGCTCTTCCCGGGGAACCAAAACATATAACATTTAACATTCACTGTGTGCCCCCTCTTTATACCGGTGAGACGTGACCCAAACCCCAACATTCAGACATCCATACCAAAAAGGGTCTGGAAAGGTGCGGTCCCCACACACACCCCTTCCGGCAAAGAGCACCGGCCCATCTTCAGGAGAACGGTGTCGCTTGCCCTACTGCCTCTGGTATGGTGGGCGGTTTCCAGGGGCTCCCCCTGGCTCCAAGAGGGGAATCGCGGAAGGGAACTCGGTCGCAGGGCATACAGACCAAAAGGAGTCCGGGAATGCACGGTCCCCGCACACCTCTCCCCCAGCAAAGGGCACCGGTCCGTCTTCGAGAGAGCGGAGACAGTCACCCTACTGCCTAGGAGTTCGTGGACGGTTTCCCAGGGCTTCCTCGCTCTCCGAGCGGGGAAGGGAGCCTAGGGCTCCAGGAGGAAAACAAGGGTAGGAGAACCTGCGACCCTCACTCATTCACAAACATACGGCACACCCCCTAAACTGGCTTTTAGCCCCAATTACTGGCAGCTAGTTTTACGGCATTCACCACCAACCTACCGCTGGTGGGAACTTTTGCTGGCCAACCTTAGGGCCACTTCGGGGGCACCAGAGTAATCGACCTTACTCACTTCCCCGGGGTCCATAGTGGCCCCTACCTCGGGGGGTTCCAACCCCGAACCTATGACAGACAAAAAACAACCAAAACAAGACAAAACAAAAGGGTGTCAGGCGTGTCTGTCAGCAAAAGGTTCAGATCCAGCGTGCAACTCACCCAACCCTGAGCCTACGGGCAGATCCTCCACCAGAAACCCACGATAGAGATTTCAAAAGGTCTCTTACCTTTCAGATGGGCTCTGGGTCTGGTGGGAGATTGCCCGCGGTCCTCCGGTCTGGGGGAGTCTTCTGTGGATCCCGGACGAGCCCCCAGATTGTTGTGGAAAATTGTCCACACTGTTGATTTTGGATCAGACAGCCTGAGGCTGCTTTATTGAACAATCAAACATGCATGCATAGGAGAGTCAGCCAAGGCAGCCGAACCCCCCCGACAGATAAAATGCGAGAGATTATATAGCATAAAACCACAAAAATTACATATACTTCCTTAAAGTTTTACATCCATATAAGGAATAAAGCAAAACAAGTTTTCCTGTTTTTCTTAGTTTTGCCCTTTGCGGTTTCTTGCTCTGTCACCTGACATCTATTAATCATAATCTGTTACAAAGGTTAATTCTACTTTTATAATTTCTACAGTTAGTTCTGCTTTTATGATTTCTGTCTACCCTTCTCCTTTTACTCCCCCGCCCTTTTCTCCTTCCTCCAGGCCACACATACAGTTCACCTGACCCTACATACAGTTCACTTGACGAAAGTTTAGGCCTTAGACTATTTTTCCTCCACACCTTGAACGTTTAACTGCCTGAGATTTCAGGTAATACACACATAAATGCACAATTCATTTGTTAGATTTTCCAGAAATCCCAATCACATCTACAGTCTTCTAACCAAGCTGAAATCCTCTTGCCTCTGCCCACCGACCCAGGAAAACAAAACAAACAATGCACCCTGCAGTAAAGCTCATTTGTGCAGGGGACAGAGCTTTCTCACAGAACAGTTCATGACTGTGGAATAAACTCCCACAGGAACATCAAAACCTCACAACCTTCCAGTTCATGTGCCAGGTACCTTTCTTTGACCTGCCTTCTCTGATAAGACACAAAACTATGTGCATATATAAAACACATACATCAATCACACTGCACCCACAACTCTGCACATACAGAGAGGAGGAAAGAGAACAAAATGCACACACGTCACAGCATCTTCTCACCACAAGCAGTGTCTCCTGTTACTCATCCTGGGGATTAGCTCTGCCAGCTTTCACTCTCCTTCTGGTGTTGCCTTCTAATGTCTTCTCCTGCTCTGCTGCCTCGCTTATTCCCCAGTCTGCAGCTTCCTCTCTGTGGCTTGGTGCTCCGGCCAGGTCAATGAACTCCTCCCCTTCCAGGTAATTAACAGTCTTTCCCAACCTGCTGTCTGTCTGGTACTTTCAACACCCTTCACCATGACCCAGTGGCTGGTAGTGGAACCCAGGCCCACTTTCCATGCTAGATTCCAGCTCAGGGACCCTATAAGAAGCAGCCATAGTCCCTCTACAGTCCTACCTCTTGCTGCTATTTGCTTGGGCTTCTTCCTATATCAGTGATGCCCACCCTCTCTGGATTTACCAGCCTCTAACTCACTCTACTCAGGGTATGACTGCAGCCTATTTACCTGCAGCCTTTCTCTGCAGCCAGCTACCTGGCTTTATACAGGACCCACCTGTTCCTGCACAGGTGAGCCTGTTCTTCTAATTAGGGCTTTCCTCTCAGCCTTGAATCTGCTAGGTTAATTGGCTTATTTGGCCTCCATTAACCCCTTCCACTCCTGTGTGCGGTGGACACCCCAACATAACATGACTGATGTTAGTCATGTTGCTTAATGCATTACTAGAAGGTACTCAGAGCTTATGGTGATGAGGGCAGTATGAGAACATATACAGACTGGAATAGCAGTGCCTTAAAGGTCAGATGACTCAGACACTGTTGAATCAGGGAGAGAAATGGAAAATTCCAGAGCTGAGTCTCCTCTGTTGGCAATGCCCTGTCTTAAGTTTCCTACATAAAAGTTACATCTTTGTAACCTTGAGCTTCCCAGCCGACCTGCACAGTTGGGTTACCACACACATAGATACTGTAGTCAGTCTCTTAGGTACCTAATGACAAAACCATGAAGGACTTTATTCAGCAAAAGTAGCACTTTGAATTGAAAGCCAGCGCAATCTCTGAAGCACAGACATAATATATGAGTGAACTGCAGGAAAATGTATGCTGGGGAGTCAAAAAACCACAGACATCCTGGTCCAAAGCTACATCAAACCCAAACAAGGTGAAACAGTCCCCTGAGCGTCAGAGGCTCTTACAATCAAAATGAATAACAAATCCAGCCACAAGCCTCTGAATCTCATCTGTGAAGAATGCAGAAAACTCCTAGAAATGATTATTTGAATGAGCTAGTAACAAGGTGAATTAATTTAGCTGGCTGCTTCCTTGTCATGTACAACTCATTAGCTTCTAAAATTGTGTTTATCTATTCCTATTGAACATACTTTTATTTAGACAATATCTTAAATGTTACTTTCAGGAACATAGGGAAAACCTTGGTTAAGTACATTAATTTTTCTACAATGATTGTATTTTTCCAAATTTTCTCTGGAGTGAAAATCCACCTTTCAACTGGTTCCACTAAAGGGTTAAACAGAACAAAAGCAAATTAATAAATGAGGTGAAAATATGCTCCTCAGCATGGTGGGTAAATGATCAACAGTAGCCGACTAAATGTAAATTGCATTCAATGAACCTGCATAGGAGTTGGGAAGGAAAATATTTTTTTCAATATTTTACTCCTTATTTGTCTTCATTCCAATTCATTTTTGGTTGATTAAAAAAAATTGAACTGGCAGCATTTATTATTTCCAAGATCTTATTTAAATTGCTTTGTTTACTCTTATTTTTAAACCCAGCTCTAAAGGGACATATACAGAGAGAGAAAAACCCTCATTATGTGATTCTGAAATCCCCAATATGATTTTACAGTTTCTAGATTCATATTACTTGACTGAAATGAGTCCATTGTTAACAGCTGACTGGTTTTTAAAGCAGTGGATAATCGGTTGGGTAAATTACCATTTATTGTCTTTAGGACTTACGTACTCTGGGACCAAAAGCCCACCAGTGACTGGCTTCCTGCTTAACGGCTTTAACAATGAGGCTCTCTCTGGCATTGTATGGGGCAGAGCTATGGACCTTGAAGAAAGCAAATGAATATTGACTTGCCGTGATGGAGATGACATGTCTCAGGAGAATCCCTGGTGTTAGCAGAAGACAGAAGCTGAGAAGAGATGACACCAGAAGCATGCTGTGAATAAAAAGAAGCTGCAAGCTGTCATGAGAGAATAAAAATTGTTTCTAAGTGGGAGGTGCATTTATAGCACATCTGACACCAAAGAAACAAAGGAATTAGTTCCCTGTAAACTCTCTCTGACTAGGTGCTGTAACAAATGCCTGCCTATATCTTGACTTTAGGAATGCTTTTGATACGGTCTCCCACAGTAATTCTTGCCAGCAAGTTAAAGTATGGGCTGGATGAATGGACTATAAGGTGGATAGAAAGCTGGCTAGATTGTTGGGCTCAACGAGTAGTGATCAACAGCTCGATGTCTAGTTGGCAGCTGATATCAAGCGGAGTGACCCAGCGGTCGCTCCTGGGGCCAGTTTTGTTCAATGTCTTTATTAATGATCTGGATGATGGGATGAATTGCACCCTCAGTAAGTTCGCAGATGACACTAAGCTCGGGGGAGAGGTAGATATGCTGGAGGGTCCAGAGTGACCTAGACAAATTGGAGGATTGGGCCAAAAGAAATCTGATGAGGTTCAACAAGGACAAGTGCAGAGTCCTGCACTTAGGAAAGAAGAATTCCATGCACCGCTACAGGCTGGGGACCGACTGGCTAAGCAGCAGTTCTGCAGAAAAGGACCTGGGGATTACAGCGGATGAGAAGCTGGATATGATTCAGTGGTGTACACTTGTTGCCAAGAAGGCCAACAGCATATTGGGCTGTATTAGCAGGAGCATTGTCAGCAGATCGAGGGAATTGATTATTCCCCTCTATTTGGCACTGGTGAGGCCACACCTGGAGTATTGCGTCCAGTTTTGGTCCCCTCGCTACAGAAAGGATGTGGACAAATTGGAGAGAGTCCAGCGGAGGGCAACGAAAATGATTAGGGGGCTGGGGCACATGACTTATGAGGAGAGGTTGAGGGAATTGGGGTTATTAAGTCTGCAGAAGAGAAGACTGAAGGGGGATTTGAGAACAGCTTTCAACTACCTGAAGGGGGATGGATCTCGGCTGTTCTCACTGGTGGCAGATGACAGAACAAGAAGCAATGATCTCAAGTTATGGTGGGGGAGGTCTAGGTTGGATATTAGGAAACACTGTTTCACTAGGAGGGTGGTGAAGCACTGGAATGGGTTACCTAGGGAGGTGGTGGAATCTCTATCCTTAGAGGTTTTTAAGGCCTGGCTTGACAAACCACTGACTGGGATGATTTAGTTGGGGTTGGTCCTGCTTTGAGCAGGGGGTTGGACTAGATGACCTCCTGAGGTCTCTTCAAACCCTAATCTTCTATGATATTATAAAATTACCCACTTTTCTGAGATGTTCCTTGTCAAGGACCTTATAGGCAGCAACATAAGACCAATGAGGTATGATTCTATGTGGTATGTGAAATTGACTTCAGCGTTGCATATGAGAGATCAGTGTTTCGTGAGGATTTTTTAATGTTTATTTGTATCATGCAGACATCATTGTTTTGATGGGTGAACTTCAAAGAATTCTGTGGAGCATCTGCAAGTTTATAAGCTCAGATTTTGTCAACTATGCAGATCTCTTAGATCTAAGACCTTGAGGTGAGAATCTTAAAATCTCATGACATTTCCTGATTCTAGTTGGGCTGGAACTACCATGAAATACCATAGCCTCTCCTCGAGGTATTTCAGTATCTCTGCTTCTTTCCTGATTGGCAGAAGCTGATATCCATACATAATAAAACTCAACTGTTTTAAACTTCCAAACAAATAAAACAATTGGTTTACATTTGAATTATCTCAGCGTGTTCACAAACCTGGTGATGTTGAAGAGAAAGCAGGATAAGTTAGGGGGGAGAAGCCTCTTTTATGATACACCCATTTGCTAGCTATTTTCCCTCTCCTGCTCACATTTCCTTCTGCCCCACCCATGCACAAGTTACACTCATTTTGCACACCTACTTGTAACGGGTTGCAGACTCACCACCGCAGCGCCTCCTGCTGATTATTCCAGGAATTAGCTCTGTCCTAACCATGGAGCGCCCTCTGTGGGTGGTGTCCCGCCTGTTGTCTGCTCTGCTGTGCTGTCTGGGACCCGCAATGCTCCCTGGCTTGCAGCATCCTCTTCTGGACACAGCCCTCTGGCTGTGCCCCACACGGTTCTCTCCCCTTCCAGGGGTATTCACAGTCCTCAGTCTGCACCTGCCCTCATGGCCAACTGCAGCCCCAAAGTCTTGCCCCTTGCCTCAGGGCAAGCTACATGCTCCTCCATGACTAGGTACAGTGTAAGGGGGGAGGGGAACCCAGGCCCGTCCACTACTCTGGGTCCTGGCCCAGTGACCCTCTGGCAGCAGCCATGTACTGCCCTCCTTCTCTCCCTTCTACTGTCGTGCTTCCTGGGCCACTTCCCCTTTGGCCCTTGAACCTTCACGGCCCTTTCTTTCAGAGGCCTCAGCCTGGCAGGTATCAGGCTGGAGCTTTCCCTCCACTCCCCTAAGCCTACTCAGTGCTGCACTATCTAAGGTGCTATCCCTGGGAGCCAGTCCTCCTCCCTTGCTGGTCAGGGAGAGACTCCTATCTCTTCTGCTTTGCTGCCTTTATATAGGGCCCAGCCTGGCCCTGATTGGCTGCCTTTCTGCCCTTCTCTGATTGGCTGGGTTCTGCACAGCCACTCCAAGGACTGCTATTAACCCTTTGTCTGCCAAAGTGGGACAACTGCCCCACTACACTACTGAATTCAAAACTACTGCTAGTTATACTACTTTGCCAATGAAATCCATCAGGCATCATTATCAGTACACTGGTGTAAATCTGGAGTAACACCATATTACTCCAGATTTAGACTGGTGTAACAGATCAGAATCTAGCCTTCTTACACCTTCCTTTATGACCAGTTTAGACTACATGTAGTCAACACCATTTTACATTACTGCTGAATTTGGCCCTGAGACTTCCGTACAAAAATGACAACCACTTACTCCATGCTGCTTTAGGGACCACGGTCTGAATGCACAAAAGGAGTTAGGTGCTTAGAAAAGTCACTGTGTTCACAAAACCTAAATTAGGTGCCTAAACATACCACGAATGCGGAGACACAGATAACTTAGACTGCGATTCACAAAAGCCGCCACACTAAGCAAGGAGCCTTCATGGCTAGCCAATGGGAGATGCCAATGAGAGAGGTGTGTACTAAGACTTGTCCGTGTCTCAAAAAAAAAAAAAAAAAAGATCTTTCAATGGGGAAAAAACGTTTCCATGATCACCCTTGAGATCCCTTTTGCAATCTCAGTATTCAGACTCACTCATTAATCATTAATCCCATCGACATAGAAGGTGTACTCTAAACAAACTGTGGAAAAACACAAATATTTAAATATCTGGCAGCAGTTAAAGCAGGCCATACTTTTTATATCAGAAACCAATATGCATGAGGTCCAACCCATATTGCTAATTAAATAGGTGCTTGCATAAAAGACAGGCAACTTTACAAGAGCAGACCTTTTTTTTTTTAAGCTTTATTATGACAAGAGCAATTACATGCTTCTGAGGCCTGAGCCACAATTTAGAGGAGGAGATGCTGAAAGGACAGAGAGAAATGAGAGATGCAAGGAAAATGGTTCAGACCTCTCTCTCTTTCATCCAATTGTGTTTGACAGAGCATGATACCAGAAATACCTTCTATTTATATGTTTTTGTTCTTATGCTGGTTGCCATCATTAAAAAGTGGGTTCCAATGGTATTAAACCTTGGATAAAGCTCAGATGTAAATATTTCATAGTAAATATTTCATGTCATTGTCAAATCTGGCACTATATATAAATCATCCACCAGTGTCACAGAAGAAGCAGAACTGCCATCTTTTTCAAAATCATGTTAAAAGATTTTCTGCATGTTCCCCACAAGACTGGTTG
>NW_020701587.1:0-1195 GCF_002925995.2 Terrapene triunguis | reverse complement strand
TATTACTGTTTGAAATATCATGAATCGGAAACCTCAAAATCATGAAATTTTTGAAAAATAATATTATCGGGTTTTAATTTACCTTCTGGATTATTATTTTTTTTATCATCTAAAAACTCGGGTCATGTTTTCAAACTTTTCTTTGTAGTCCCGAGGCCTGCAAACCTAAGGTTATTTTATTTTGTAAGGAAAGCTGAGATTCTCCCTTAATCACTGGAGTCCAGGAGCTGGGACTTTAAGAAATCTCCAAATATCATGAATAGCAGCTGTAAATTCATGAGAGCTGACAACACTGAGGTTTTGTAGCATTAACTGTTGCCTGCTATAATAACTATTTTAAAACTAAAAGAAGAGCAAACATTTTTTGCCATGACAATGTACTTAGCAAACCATGTTACTACTGTAGGGCTAAGGAAGGAAAAGACACTCTGTAATTCATGAGGGTCTGTCCTGACAGGAGGTAATATAGGATACAACTGCAACCTTGCTATGCAGTCGTAAGCGCTGCAACTGTTCCTGTTTGGCACACAGTGTTTATAATTTCTTATGCAATGGGTGACAGCCTGTAACAAATGCTTTCCCAATTAAAAGTCACGTTCAGCGTTATTCTGTCAGATTTCATCTGACTACAGAGAAACTTTCAGGAAGTTCCCAAGGATTTCAGTGGAAGTTGCCCACTTCTTCCTCCCCCTACTCCCATCTTATCTTAAGGATGTTTTCTGGTTGTTGCCTAACATCAACTGTTGTACAATACTAGACAAAACAGCTTTGTCCTGAGGAAATGGTAAGATTCCAGCGGCTTTTCCTGTCCTGTAAAAGGATGCTTGGATGCTTAGAAGATTTCTGAAATTCCGCAGCAAACTGAGTGGTGGCATCTATCATTAACCTAGAGACAACTATTATCTCCGCTGCAGTTAAGTGAATACCCTTCCAAGGATCCTTTCTATAGCAACTAGCAAGAGGAATTAGTTATCAAGTGCTTTATCAATGGGGTAAACTGAGGGGTAGAAAGGCTACGGCTTGAATTTGTAATCTGTCCGCTCACACTGGGTCCTTCTATTCTTGGATGCCCAGCATGAGACACCTCTGACTAACTTTGCTCGGTGCTTTCGAAAGCTGTCCCAAAGCTGGGCACCCAAAGGGAGAGCCAGTCAATATGAGGGGACTTTTTTCTGAAAATTTTGGCTTGAGTGCA
>NW_020701586.1:0-5084 GCF_002925995.2 Terrapene triunguis | reverse complement strand
TTGTTTCATGCAGTGGTGGGAAGAGGCAAATCGTAGGTGGACAAAATTAAAACTCGCCTCTCTCAAATATTCAAATAATAACTTAAAAGCTTTATTAAAAGCCTCCTCTCCCACCACCAGACTTAGCGCTCCCCTTCACCCTGTTCTCTGACAAAAAAAAACAACCCCGGATCGATCCCAACTCCCTTCATACTCCCCTCTCATTGTAAAAAGGATAAAATGCCCCTTGTTCTGTTCCCCTTCGTTGTCTGCCTCAGAAACTGATTCTTTAGTGTTCCATTACCAATTCAGCAAGGAGGGTGGGCTCCTCAACTAGCCCCCACCCTTCCTGGTCCCTTTCCTTAAGCATTTCTTTCAAACTTGTGAAATGACCACAATATCACTCAAAAAAAAAAATGGTTCATTGGAAAAAGCAGGATCGGGCCCAGACAAGCAGGCAAGCAACAGATAAAGAAACTAAAAAAAAAAAACAAACCCAGGTTGGAAGCCCTAAGGGCATAGTGTCAGGAGTAAGTGCAAGTATGAACCCCTGGAACAATACTTAAAATGGTGAAATCTGAGTTAATAAAGGTGTCATTTTGGGAAATAAACAAGTGATTTAAGGAAAGAGAGTGAAAAGTTAACTCTACAGAGGCTGGAGAGAATTAAACAGTTAAACTTTGTGAAAATGTTAAAAAGGATCTTGTTAAAAGAATTCTTGGTTTCTTTGCAGCCATTCTAAAGGAAAAATGGGCCCTTTTCCAGAGGAATGTCTGTAAATAATCCAGGTAAAGAGACTATCTAATTAAAATCATTTGACTATAGACAATTGAGTCAAATTTGCTAAAAGAACATAGGGGGGGTTCTATTGGAACTTAACTGCCCCAAATGTATAAAGGTAATGTAATCTATGTACAGCTATGTAAAAACAAAGCAGTGTAAGAGGGATGTTAAGGGAGAGAAAATGTGTATGTATCTGTCTGTCTGTGGGAATATGTGAGGTTTGTAAAACTCCTGTTTTGTAAGTTTAAGATAAATTGGTTTTGTTTTGTTTATAATGCCACTAAAAATCCATTTGACTCTTTAATTCAAAGTTGCAAAACTGACAGACCTTTTTGCCAGACACAGAATCAGTGTTGGTTGGCTTTGAGATTTGGTATTTAACCCTTAAGGGGTAACTTGATTCTTTACAAAATTTAAATGTTTTCAAATAAAGACCACGTCATGACTGCAGCAGGGCAGTCAAAATCAGAAGAATAGGGAGAGATTCTGGATTCTTTTTTGTTTGTTTGTTTTTGTAACAAAATAGCAAATGAAAGCTGTAGGAAAAGAATAAAGACAGTGGCCCTCTGAAGCAACAGCAGGGGTGAGGTGCACAAAACAAAAAGAAGCAATGTTAGAAACACTGAGCCTTAAAATGGCTCTGTGTAATCAGACTGTCACTTTGATAAGGGTACATAAAACTCTGTAAGAACAAAAGAAACAGTTACACCTTATGTAAAAATTAATATGGCTAATGTTTTAAAAGTTACAGTATAGAAGGAATGTGCAGACATGTGCAGTGTATATTATAGAGGGGGTAAAAGAAATGCAAACGAAACATGCTACTTAATTAAAATCCTATTAGGGCTCCAAAGGAGCCACAATAGACTGTGTTTTCTTTTTCAGCTCTCTGTGTGTTTTGGAAGCAAGAGTTAAAAGTAATCAAAACTCTGGTAAAAGTTAATTGTGTTCCTTTTAAGACAGAGTCTCTGAGCTCTGCTAATGGTTTTGAATCCAAAAGCCAAGCATGTGCTGATGCAAATTATCTAACTGATAAAGGAAGTGAGAGAACTGCCAGCACAAAGAAGTTGCAGATAAAGATCATACCTGGTCAGCAAACAAATTGTCTAAATAAAAGGCACGGTATAACAAGATACCTTTAATTAAAATAAATTTAATGTTAATAAGTACCCCTATAACAATGTATAGTGTGTATGATTTTTGAAAAAAAATCCTTTATGGTAATGATGCTTTTCAGCAGTTACCTGTGAACAAACTTAAAGCTTAATACAGCAGGAAAGACATTGTAAACTTGGTCTGCTGTAAAGGGAAAACTGAGGTACACCACCTCATGGATTTAATGACTGAACAGTGGGATAATTTCCCCATAACTCTTAAAAGATAGAAGCCATTGAAACCTGGCCTGCCTATAGAACAAAAACACAGGAAAATATGGAGGTAATTCCTCTTGTTTTGCCTGCAATCAGCAAGGGTATTTGTAAAAGAAAGGAATATTTTAAGCAATAATGAATGCCACCCCAAAAGGGGTAGAAAAATGTTATTTTTGTCTTTCAGAAAAAGCTAATATCAGCTACAGGACAACCTAATAAGAAACAAATAAAAGTGGGTATGCTTATCCATGCCTGTTGCTCCAAAGCCCTGTAGTAAAGACATCTCACTAGGATCCTGTATGTGGGATAAAATGAATAATGCGACCAAAGTACTGTATAATGGGCTATGTGTATGTGTTAATTCTTGGGGGAAAAGTGTTTTAAAAGAATGGAAGTGTTAGCAACCTTCCAATAGACAAATGTAAATGTAATGTAAGTAATGTGTTTACAAAAGGTAAAAAGGTAACATAGTTCCTAAAACAAACAAAAAGGCAATGTGGGAAACCGAACCATTCATATTATACATGCAAATGGCAACATGTTAAGAATTGCCACTGCAGAAAGACATAACAGCTTACTATTGGTATAATATATTTTCTGAATGGTTTCCCACAACTACTGGCATACTAATGTTACTAACCCTAATTGTTTTTTTTATTTTAAATTGTATGTGTTTAATTGTAACGTTTGAAATGTGCTGTTGGATAAAACAAATGTATGCAAAGCTAGAGCCACAGGCCCAAATCACCTCCCAGTATTTTCTATTATGTGGACTAAATAAGAAGTGACACTGGCGATTAATAATCTTAGTGTCAAAAGCGGGATATGTAGGAGCAGGATTTTATAATGTCCCATAAGAATTAATGTATGATTTGATTTCATCCTGTCAGCCACCCTTTTTGAATAGCAGAAAGGAATGACAGACCAGAACAATCCTTATGACTGATTATGGTCACCCTTTTGTTTTAGAATAAGTTATAATGTCTACTATGGTTTCCTATATGTATTACAAAGTAGGCCTCTAGTTAAATATACATTTCTTTGTTTTAAGGTTTAGTAAGTAAGAAACAGGATTCTCTATTGTGTCTATGTTAAGTAGATTAGAGGAACATTGAAGGCCTGGGTCTCAATGTAAATTGTCTTGGTTATTGATTGTAAAACTTAGCAAGGTTTAATTTGCAATGCCTTTTTGCTCGATATAAAATACTACTGTTTGTATTCACAATCTGTGTGAATAAGGAATGTATGCATCAGGAAAAGATAAGGTGTGAAGGCCATTGTTATAGCCAGAGTCAAGGAAGAAGAAGTAAAGAGACTTAAAGGACATCAAAGAATCATCAGGTACTGCTTACTATCCAGATGGCTGTTAAACTGTCTGGCATCACAGCGTGCATACATGCTTCGCAGTGTAAGAAGGCACCCCCCAGCAAACCAATCACCTCAGGACCACACAGAGTCAATTTTGACTCCAGAAGAAGACGTAGAGGAACAGCCTGCAATACCTTACCATCGACGCTCTCGTAAGGGTTGCCAGAAGCAGACGAGGACCTAAAGCAAGGCCCAAAAAGAAGCAGTAGTGAGCCTAGCGCCTGCTGCCTGGTGGATGTAAAACTGTGACTGCGGTTCCCTCAGTTGAGGTTGTCAGAACCGGAAGGGCCTTGCCTCCAACATGCGCCTCTGGTGGCGCCTGTTCCTCGGCTACTGGTGTCTTAAGGTCTGGGGAGTCCACAATGACAATTCTTTTATCCAGCAGCAAGTGTGGATAGCTCAGACCCTTAATATTTCTAATTGCTGGGTCTGCAGCCACATCCCAGCCCACTCTCAAGCTGGTGTTCCTGTCCTGGCAATCCCACTCAATTCCCCAGACCTCACTGGAGGACCTCGTCCGTTTAACAAAACATGGAACAATAATGACACTTGGGAAACAGTGGGAATAAATGTATCTAAATGGATAAGTGTGATGGAGGGAAAAGGTCATTGGTGTTGGGTGTGTAATGGACAGGGCTGGATCTGGGAAAAAGCCGTTGCCTTCAGCATACTGTGGCCAATGGTGTATGGGATTATTCGAATAAAACTAAAAAGTGGCGGGCTGGGTATGGGGATATGAATTTTTTCTTGACCTGAGGATCAAACAAAAAAAAAAATCAATTTCATGTTCCCCCTACAGTAACCTTAGTGAAAACAATACAAACTTTCAACACCATGCAAAAAGGCTCCTGAGGTTACAAGCAGTAGTTGAAATAATGGCGAATGAAATCGGAGAGAGTTTAAAAAACCCTGGCCAAAGAAACAGGGGCGATCCGACAGATGGCCCTCCAAAACCGTCAGGCATTGGACATAGTGCTGGCGGCCAAAGGAGGGACCTGTGCTCTCATTGGAAAAAAATGTTGTGTGTTCATACCTGACGACACCAATGAGGTAATAGATCACGCTAGTCACTTAGAACAAATTGCATATCTTCCCCATGAAGAGCCAAGTTCTTTATGGAAGTGGCTAAGTAACCTATTCAATTTCTCTGACATAGGAAACTGGTTGTTTCAGGGAGCCCTGACTATCCTCTGTGAAATCCTAATGATTTTTGTATGTTTTCAGTTAATCTCCTGTTGTATCCAGAATTGTGTAAGGTATGCCACCCAGGTGACTGCCCCAAAACAGAGTGCTAATATGATGATGTTAAATATCACTGATGAACGAAGAGATAAAGAACTATTAATATGTGCAAAAAGAACAGGAGTACTTGTGGCACCTTAGAGACTAACAAATTTATTAGTTAGTCTCTAAGGTGCCACAAGTACTCCTGTTCTTTTTGCGGATACAGACTAACACGGCTGCTACTCTGAAACCTATTAATATGTGGAACCCAGTAATTGTTGGTCTTTGCGTAAGCTTGACCAAAAGGAGGGATTGTGAAAGTGAAATGAATTATATTAAAGAAATAGAATGAATTAAAGA
>NW_020701585.1:0-4911 GCF_002925995.2 Terrapene triunguis | reverse complement strand
TTGCCCTCTACCAGACTCCTGTACCCCACTGGTCTGGGTCTGTCACATATCCCTCCCCCCTGCTCAACGCCAAGGGGTTGGGCAGCTTGGGACGCCAGACAGTGCACACGTGACAAGCCATCGGCATTGCCATGACGGCTCCCTGCTCTGTGTTGCACACGGAACTGGAAAGGTTGAAGCGATAAGAACCATCTGGTCACCCTTGTGTTCTTCTCCTTGTTCCGCTGCATCCATTGAAGAGGGGCATGGTCGGTCACGAGGACAAATCTGCGCCCGAGCAGGTAGTAGCGCAATGTTTCCATGGCCCATTTTACAGCGAGGCATTCTCTCTCCACCACTGCATATTTTTGTTCCCTTGGAAGGAGTTTCCGACTGAGGTATAGAATTGGGTGTTTCTCTTCCCCAACCATCTATGATAGAACGACCCCCAACCCTACTTCCGATGCATCCGTCTGCAGGATAAACTCCTTGGTGAAATCAGGGGCTATCAGTACGGGGTTACTGCAGAGGGCAGTCCATAGGTCTGTGAATGCTTCCTCTGCTGCGTCAGATCATCTCACCAGATCAGGTCCACGGGCTTTCACTAGGTCTGTCAGGGGGCTTGCCCTTGTGGCAAAGTGGGGGATAAATCGTCGGTAATACCCCACCACACCTAGGAACGCCCGGACTTGTTTCTTGCGACTTGGTCGGGGCCAAGTTTGAATGGCCTCTAACTTGTTCACTTGGGGTTTTACCAGACCTTTTCCCACAATGTAGCCAAGATATTTGGACTCTGTAAACCCTACAGCGCACTTGTCAGGGTTTGCTGTAAGGCCAGCTCGCCTGAAGGTATCAAGGACTGCCTCCACCTTCTCCAGGTGGGTTTCCCAGTCTGGGGTATGAATGACCACATCGTCCAAGTAGGCAGCAGCATAACTGTTATTCGGGCGTAATAGCTTGTCCATGAGGCGCTGGAAGGTAGCTGGGGCCCCATGTAGTCCAGAAGGGAGGACAGTATATTGAAAAAGACCCTCTGGTGTAGAGAACGCAGTCTTTTCCTTTGCGTCTTCTGCAAGGGGAATCTGCCAGTACCCCTTTGTCAAGTCTAGGGTAGTCAAGTACCGGGCATTACCCAGACGGTCCACTAGCTCATCTATGCGAGGTATGGGGTACGCGTCGAACTGGGATACTTCGTTTAGTCGCCGGAAGTCGTTGCAAAATCTTGTGGTGCCATCAGGTTTGGGCACCAGCATGATTGGGCTGGACCACTGACTGTGGGATTCTTCGATGATCCCCAACTCCAGCATTTTATTTACTTCTGCTTTTATTTCCTCCCTTTTTGCCGCTGGCACCCGATAGGGCCTCATTGTTACTCTGGCCCCAGGGTTCGTGACGATGTGGTGATATGTCTCGGTTGTTCAACCCGGTTTTGTCGAGAACACATCTTGGTTCCAGAAGATCATCTCAGACACCTCATTCTTCTGGTCTGGTGTTAAATTGGGAGACACTCTCACCTGTTTGGAAGGCTTGTTTTCCTGGGTTAGGTCTTTTTGGACCGTTGTGCATGCCTCTTGTGCATGCCAGGGTTTCAGAAGGTTAACGTGATAAATCTGTTCTTGTTTTCTGCGTCCTGGCTGCTGCACCTTGTAGGTTACTTCCCCAACGGGTTCAACCACCTCATAGGGCCCCTGCCATTGGGCCAGAAGCTTGCTTTCTGCTGTGGGTACCAACACCATAACCCGATCCCCTGGTTGGAACTGTCGCACTTTTGCCTGGCGATTGTAATGGGTTTGCTGGGCCTCCTGTGCCTTCTCCAAATGTTCCCGTACAATAGGGGTAACCCGGGCTATCCGGTCTCACATCTGCATTACATGCTCTATTATATTTCTCCCCTCATTGGGTTCCTCTTCCCAGATCTCTTTGGCAATATCTAGTATGCCACGGGGGTGACGCCCGTATAATAACTCGAAGGGGGAAAACCCAGTTGAGGCCTGAGGTACCTCCCGGATAGCGAACATAAGGTAGGGTAGTAGGGTGTCCCAATCCTTCCCGTCCCGACTTACCACCTTCCTTATCATAGCCTTGAGGGTTCAGTTAAACCTTTCTACCAACCCATCAGTCTGCGGATGGTAGACCGAAGTTCTCAGGGTATGTATATGGAGCAGCGTACAGAGGTCCTTCATTAGCTTCGACATAAATGGGGTTCCTTGGTCGGTTAATATCTCCTTCGGTAGCCCCATTCGGGCAAAGATCCCCACCAGCTCTTTGGCTATAGTTTTAGAGGCCGTGTTCCGCAGGGGGGATGGCTTCTGGGTAGCGAGTAGCATAGTCCAAAACAACAAGTATATATTGGTGGCCCCGAGCCGTCTTCTCCAGGGGTCCCACTAGGTCCATGGCTATTCGCTCGAAGGGGACCTCTATGATGGGAAGGGGTACTAAAGGTGCCCTCAAGTGGGGACGGGGACTGTGCAGCTGACACTGTGGGCAGGAGGTACAGTACCTCCGCACTTCTTCATGTACTCCGGGCCAGAAGAACCATCGTAGGACTTGTGCCAGGGTCTTCTCTACCCCCAAATGCCCCCCCAAAAAGATGACTATGAGCAAGACTTAATACAGCGTTCTGGTGTTTTTGAGGTACTAGGATCTGCTGTACCTTCTGCCCCTGTACTGGTGCAACCCGGTATAAGAGATCCTTCTTCATTATGAAGTAGGGTCCTGGTCCCTGGGTTTTCCCTTCCACGGGGACCCCATCTATTTCAGTCACTTCCTTCCTAATGTTGTCGTACCTTGGGTCTTCTGCCTGGTCCCGTCCAAAATTTCCTCTCCCGGGGCTAATCTGCCCAAGATCTAGGGGCCCAGTCTCTGTTGCCTCTACTGGTTCAGAAGCATTAGGGTGGGGGTCAGACTCAGGTGCTTCTCCCTCCTGTGTGGCCTCCTTTTCAACTGCGCGGGTCCGCCTACCTACAAGAGCGACCCTCTGGTTTTGGGTCAGTATTCGGGTTCCCAAGGCCTTAGCTGCCCTTCTTTCCCTTTTTGTCTTTCTACCCTGTCTGGGAGTGGAGAACAACTCTGGGGATATTTCAGAGAAGATTGGGGGTTGACAGTCTGCTGTGGATGCCTCACCAATTTTAGGGTCCCCATCTTTCTCCAATCCCCCTACTGGGAGTAAGTTTCCAAACCCTGGGAAGTCCCTCCCTATGAGCACCGGGTATGGGAGTTTAGGGACTACACCTGCTGCTACCTCAGTAGTGTTCCCTTGGATCTCGATTTTTACTGGGATGGTGGGGTAGTAACTAACTGTCCCATGGACACATGTTATCCCCGTACGTTTAGCCTGCAGCAGTTGACTACGCTTCACAAGCTTCCCTGAGATAAGCGTGATAGCACTCCCCGAATCAACCAGTGCCGTGGTCCCTACCCCATTTAGTTTCACTGGTCTGGTATACATATGTGGGGTTAGTGAGACCCCCACAATGTGGATTAGGGAGCATGGATCTGTCCAGTTCCCCAGGTTACACTGCATAGGCTCCTCAGCATTGGGACACTGTGCAGCTATGTGTCCCCACTCCCCGCAGGCATAACATCTGTATGGAGCCCTAGGCGTTCCCCGGTCTCTTGGTTTGGGCAGTCTAACATCACGATCCTCTTCTCCCTCAGTGCTCCGACTCTTTGTGGCCTCTGATGGGCCTTCAGCCTCTCTCTTTTTCCACCTGGGCCCTCCTGGTGGCCCAGTCACCCGAACTTTAGGGCTTGGTGCTGCTAGTTTAACCCGGTGTGCCTCTTCCTTAACTGGTCGGGTCAGCTCCCTCGCTGTCCTTCGCCTCTTTACCAGGGCGACAACCTCGTCATAGGTGGAGGGTTCGTTCTGGCTTACCCAGGCACGAAGGTCTGGTGGTAGTCCCCTCATGTATTGGTCGATGACCAGAACTGCTAGTATCTCTTCCGGACTCCGGGACTCTGTTTGCAACCACTTTCGTGCAATTGGGACCGCGAGGTTTTGTCTTCCTGGTACCTCCAACTGTGATACTGCTGGCCCCGCACTGCTGTCATTATCCCAGATCTGGCCAGGATCTCTGCTTTCAGCTGGGGGTAGTCTGCCGCAGCCTCTTCAGGCAGATAATGGTAGGCCTTCTGGGCCTCCCCACACAGGAATGGGGTAAGGATGCCAGACCACTGATCTCGAGGCCAGGCCTCCCGTAGGGCTGTCCTCTCAAAGGCCAGAAGGTATGCCTCTACATCATCCTCCCGTGTCATTTTCTGCAGCCAATGGCTGGCCCATATGAGCCGCGTCCCATCATGGCCACGATTCAGCTCTGTAAGGGATTTTACCTGGTTTACCAGTTCCCACAACATAGCTCGGTCTTGAGCAGCCTGGTCCATCAGAAGGCGATTAGTCTCTTGCTGCAGCCGTACTGCCCCCTGTTGGGCGGCTGCCTGGACACGGGTAGCCTCCTTCTGGGCCGCCGTAGCTTGTATCAGCGCCCGCACTACGTCATCCATTGTGGTGAAAAAAATAAACCCTCTCCCTTTTTTTTTTTGTTTTTTTTTTGTTTTTTTAAATGACCCTCCTTCTTCTGCCGCGCTGTGCACCCCAAGATCCCACTCCTGACACCAGTGTGACAAAGTTCTTCCTCTATCTTGGTGGGTCCTGCACTTATTGACGGATTTTCTTGCCTCAGAGATTCACCATGTGGGTTGGGGAACAGCCCAGAGACCTTCCCCTCTGGAAGAACCCACAGTCCAGGTCAATTGGGAGGTTTGGGGGGAACTCGGGCCCGCCCTCTACTCCAGGTTCCAGCCCAAGGCCCTGTGGACTGCAGCTGTCTATAGTGCCTCCTGTAACAGCTGCATGACAGCTACAACTCCCTGGGCTACTTCCCCATGGCCTCCTCCAAACACCTTCCTTATTCTCACCACAGGACCTTCCTCCTG
>NW_020701584.1:0-3839 GCF_002925995.2 Terrapene triunguis | reverse complement strand
CAAAGTCCCTCCAGAGGTAAGAAGCAGGATTGAAGACCAGATGGAGACGAGGCATCAGCCTTTTTATAGTCTTTTCCAGGTGTAAGAACACCTCTTTGTTCTTACTGTGGAAAATTACAGCAAAATGGAGTCTGGAGTCACATGGGCAAGTTCTTGCACACTTTGCTGAGTTACAAGGCGTATTTGCCTTCTCTCAATGGGTTTTGTACAGCTGATGGTCCTTAATGGTCCATCAAGCAGGCTAGGCAGAGCTAACACCAACTTGTCTGGGATGTCACCCAGAAGCATAGCATAAGTTTGAAATACAGACAGTATAAAGCCAATATTCATAACTTCAACTACAAAATTGATACAGACATATAGACAGCATAATCATAACCAGCAAACCATAACCTTGTCTTAGACACCTCATTTGACCCCCTTTATACAAGATTTGGTGCCACTACAGGACTTTGGTTGCAACCATGTTCTATATGGTCCCAGATTATGTCAATAACGTCACACCCCCAATGCAAAATTGATGCAGGAAGGGATGACACAAACATCTCTGACTGCATCCCAAGAGCTCCCATCTTTGGTTCTGTCTTACTACCGCAAGGATTGGTGTATAACAGAAATAGTTTATCAAAGTCATGTTCAATAACATGATTGAATCTCTTTACAAACTCAAGGTAAATAGAACAATAGTGGATTAGATCTGCTTTTGCAGCATGGTTCCTGTATGTCTCATGTGAACTTGCCAAGAGCTAAAGAAAACAGCTACTTTATCCATACAAGCTCTGGCAAATGTTTGGAACCCAACTAACATCAAATCAACGTAGATATTAATGTTGTTCATAGTACAGGAATCCTGGCATTTAGCCATGAAAGCAATATGGTAGTGTGCCTCAGTTTCCCTTTTCATACAGAACATCAGGTCTGGAATGTCTTTTCCCCTGTGAAAAGTTCCTGTACTGTTTATAGGCATCAACTGTGAAACATCAGTATAACAAGGCCTTTTAACATAAAGTGGGTTCTCATGTATTCCTTTTAACATGTTCAAGGGATCTTCCAAAAGATTAGGCACATTGTACATTTTTACAGTTTGTGGTAATAGCAACACATTAGTTACAAAAATTACCATTAGCAATAACAACAAATCCATTGCAAGTATCCATTTACAATCATGTTTGCTATGCCACACCTTTGGCTCAATACCATTGGGGATTTGGCATTTTAGGGTTAACCCGTGGCTTCCCTTTGCAAAATTAACTTCTCCTTTTCCTCCTTGTCCTGAAGGATTAAACCCTGATTTCTCTTGTGAAACAGAATTCACTGGCTGATTGGCAGGGTTCTCTGCTAACAGCTATTAGCAATTCTTTCCTCTCCCAGCCAAGCAGGTAATTAGCATTACCACAGACAGGAGCCAGTTTACAGATTCTTAACTGCTACCAGTTCCAAGGCTGGACTCTGTCTTAAAGAGATACCATCCATTTTCACTAACAAGCTGGACTCAAAGTTCTGTTGTCCTTCTCTTACCAACCTCTGCTTCCACATGGAATTAGATGTTAAGTTCACTGAGAGACCACAAGTCATCATATCCAAAGTGTCTAGAGATGAGAGTACACCTACCATCCCCTGCATTCTCGAGAGATTAACTACACAGCTGTTCAGCTCTGCAGACTCAGCTTCCCAGTTTTCCCTTTGAACCTGAGACACAGTCTGTTCACTTACAGAATCAGCATGGAGACATTCTTCTCTCAACAACCCTGTCTCCCCCAACAAGCTAGCCAAACACAGCCACTTGGTTATAGGACTGTTCAACTTTCTTAACAGCTTTCACTCCATTTGAGACCTTTTCAAAGCTATCCACACTGGATCTTTCAAAAGGAAAGTCAGTGGATCCATGTACAACAGAAAATTTCTGGCTGTTAGGAACTGAAAACTTCCTTGATTAAATCACTTTCACACCCTTTAGCTGTATCAAGTTGCTTGCACAGATTACCATGAGGGTTCCTTTCCCTAGCAGCTTTTCTAAGCAACAGTTCACCCTTCCCAGAAATTCTGCCCTTACCCTCTTCACCTAGGGCTTGCTCTAAAGGAACACTTTCCTGAGCAGCAACAGACTTTTTCTGGGTCTTACTTACATCCAGGATCACCTTTGGCCCATCAGGCGGATTCCTACACAATCCCCTTTCAGGCAAACCCATAGACTCACTAGATGAAAGGTCAGAAGCATTCTCCTTCCCTTTGCCCCACACAAACTCAGGAATCTTTTCCTTCTTGCAACAAGTTGTCAAACTGTCAGTAGGTGACACCATCAAATTACCTTCATGTTTTCCTTGTGCCCTGGCTAGGATATTACCCTGATCAGACAGAGTTGCTACACCCTTTTCCAACCGCACATTAGCAACAGGCAAAATACAAGCACCAGAATTGTCTGGTCTCTGGGATTTTGCTAAGACACTAACTGGATGCAACCTAGTTACAGCGCCATTCTCCCCAGCAGACACAAACTTAGGACCATTCCCTTCCTGGGCTTTAGTTGAATCCAGAACCAACTCTGAGACAACTGCACTATTCTTAACCATCACAGGCTGAAAGGCACCTTCCTGTCTGCTTCCCAGACAAAGAAGAGCTGGAGACACATTCTCCTTTAGCAGACACACAGCTTGGGATTTCATTTCCCTTGTCCCAGCACACAGCGCTGTTTACAGACAACTGCTTGGAGACCGAGGTAGCTTCCTCAATAGGCAAGTCAATACCCCTAACAGACACAGGCACATTGCCACTCCCAACAGATAAACTGCTGCTCTTTTCACTACACTGAGCTACTTCCAGCAAATCATAGTCACCCTTTTCAGGTTCAATTTTACAAGTTGTACTAGCCACCAATCCATCACCCATCAAAAATCTACCCTTTCCTCCCTCAGTTAGGGCTTCAACCTGACCATCCACTTTAATCTGCTTCTGAGAAACATTTTCCTGACCAATGAGTTCTTTCTGGGCTTGATCTAATTCCAGATTCACTTCTGAGACATTAGACAGACATTCAGAAACTCCATCCACAGACAAACAGCTTTTTTGCACAGACAAACAGATATTTCCGACCAGGTTAGAGTCCCCCTCTCCCTGGTCATAGCACAATGGGTTAAATACAGAAAACTGCTTAGAGTAATATAGCATACCAACATCGTTAGAAAATAGACTTTCAAGAGAATACAGCTTCTGCTGTTCTTCCCTTGCTTTTTTGACTTGGAGCTGAAGTTGGGCTGTCTCCTGTTGCATCTTGTGAGTCTCCTGTTCGCTCTGTTGAGCTTTCTCCTCAGCAGCCAGCAGCTCCAGACGCCCCTTACAAGCTTTTTCTTCCAATTCAGCATTCTTTTGCTTCTCCAGCAATCGAAGATCTGCTATATTCCGTTCATGCTCAAGTTGCAGGCTGTCCATCAGGGTTTGCAGTTTCATTGCTTCTGCTGTTGCTTTTAGGCTCATGGTCACTGACTTTTAACCAACAAACTCTCAATACCAAAATTCAAATTTGGATAGCGTGGGGTTCTGACCCAAAGCTTAATTGACCCGGTTCTGTGGATCCTAGCATGACTACGCCACTGTAACGATGCTGGTTCTGGCAGGACCCAACTGAGAGTGCCAATTCACAACCAATTGCTTAAAACAGGGCAGTTACAGACCAAGGCTGGGGTTTTTTCACCTCTAAGGCAAACCAAACCAGCCAGACAAAGAGGACTTTGGTCTCACCCCACTGGCTAACCACAAGTCACACAAGCAATTCCCGTAGACACTCCAGTTTCCCAGTATCACCACCAGTGCCACTCGTTATGGGGACAAATGGTTATGAAAAC
>NW_020701583.1:0-2515 GCF_002925995.2 Terrapene triunguis | reverse complement strand
GGGTGAAGGGTTAATTCGGATTAACGCAGCTAAATCCGAATTAAAGTTGTAGTGTAGACCAGGCCTATGAGTGCGCAACTGGTGAAAGAGCAATTATCAGTGGTTCACTGTCAAACTAAGAGGGTGTATCTAGTGGGGTTCTACAGGGGCCAGTCCTGGGTTGAATACTATTTAATATTTTCATTAATTACTTGGATAATGGAGTGGAGAATCTGCTTATAAAATACGCAGATAACACAAAGCTGGGAGAGGTTGCGAGCACTTTGAAGACAGATTTAGAATTCCAAACAACTGACAAATTAGAGAATTGATCTGAAATCAACAAGATAAAATTAAATAAAGACAAGTGCAAAGTACTTAAGAAGGAAAAATCAAATGCACAACTACAAAATGGAGAATAACTGGCTAGGTGGTAGGACTGCTCAAAAGGATGATCTAGAGGATATACTGAATCACATATGAATGAGTCAACAATGTGATACAGTTGTTGAAAAGGTTAATATCATTCTCTGGAGTATTAACAGGAGTGTCAGACAAGGGAGGTGATTGTCCCGCTCTAGTTGGCACTGGTGAGGCCTCAGCTGGAGTACTGCATCCAATTCTGGGTGCCACGCTTCAGGAAATAGGTAGGCTTACCTTCAGTCAATATGGAGAACAACTGATGGCTTCCTCTTTATAACAGCCCTTAACATAGTTGAAAACTGTTTTCAGTTCCCCTTCAGTCGTCTTTTCTCAAGACTAAACAGGCCCGGCTTTTTTAATCTTTCCACATAGGTCAGGTTTTCTAAACCTTTATCATTTTGTTGTTCTCCTCTGGACTCTCTCCAATTTGTCCACCTATTTCCTGAAGCGTGGCACCCAGAATTGGATGCGGTACTCCAGCTGAGGCCTCACCAGTGCCAACTAGAACAGGACAATCACCTCCCGTGTCTGACACTCCTGTTAATACATCAGAGAATATTAGCCTTTTCAACAACTGCATCACATTGTTGACTCAATGGAAGGAGATTTAGGTTAGATGTTAGGAAAAACTTCCTAACTCTAAGGGCTGGTCCACACTACCCGCCCAATTCGGCGGGTAGAGATCGATCTTCTGGGATCGATTTATCGCGTCTCATCTGGACGCGATAGATTGATCCCAGAAGCGCTCCCCCGTCGACTGCGGAACTCCTGCTCGCCGAGAGGAGGAAGCGCTGTCGACAGGGGAGCCTGCCTGCGCCGCGTGGACCCGAAGTAAGTAAATTTAGTTCGATATAGGAAACGTCGACTTCAGCTACGCTATTCTCGTAGCTGAAGTTGCGTTTCCTATATCGATCCCCCGCCCCAGTGTGGACCTGCCCTGAGAGTAGTTAAGCTCTGGAACAGGCTTCCAAGGGAGATTGTGGAATCCCATCACTGGAGGGTTTTAAGAACAGGTAGAACAAACACCTGTCAGAGACAATCTGGGTTTACTTGGTCCTACCCCAGCACAGGGAGCTGACAGCGATGACCTCTCAAGGTCCCTTCCAGCCCGACATTTCAGATTCTATGACCAACGGGAGAGATTTAGAGAGTCCCAGCCCATAATACCCAATAGCCTGGCAGTTATGGCACCCACCTGGCATGCAAGAGACTGGCAGAGCAGGGACTTACCCCATCTCTCTGACAGTCCAGGTGAGTGCAATAACCACTGAGCTCCTGGTTATAAGAGAGGACACCTGTGTGTGTGTGTGTGTGTAAGGGCTGACCTGACACACCTAACTCCAGAAGAGGGTTCACAGCTGTGACTCCGGGCAGGTACAGCACCAACTCTCCTTGAGAGGCAGGGCTCAGGCCCCACCCCTCTCCTTGGCATTTCCTAATGACCAGTTTAGGCTGCTCCCGAGTTAACGTCCTGGCCTTTGGAAATCCCTTTCTCTCCCCCTGCACTGTACAGGGCACTGAGCACTTAACTTGGGACTGAGGAGTCTGCTGGGCTGCAGGGTGCTTAGTTAGGTGTTTCTATATCCAGCGCTGCAACACCTGAGCCCTTGGCTGGGATTGGGTCCCCAGCCCAGCTAGACAGACTCCCGCTAGCATGCCAGAAATAGTGGCGTGCCTGTTGTGGCTGCAGCAGAGGCTCGGCTAGCCACTGACCTCAGCCCCAGAGGGCTTGAGAGCCCAAGCTGCCACATCCCCACTATTTTTCGCATGCTGGCTTGAACAGCCCTAGCACAAGTCTGCGGGAGGCTTGCTGCCAGGTGCAGTATAGACTTCCCCTGAATACCTCCAGCCCCAGTTCCTTTGCCACCCTCCCCCCCCGGGACTGTTAGCACGTGGCGGTACTGTGTGCAGTGTCCACCTCCCTGGCCAGCATTGGGAGTCTGAGAATTAGTCACCTGCTGCAGACAGGGCGGAGCAGCCCAGGGCAGCACTGAGCCCTGGGGCTCACGTGGGAATACCCCGTTTGTGAGAAAGTGAGAGGGGCACCGTGGCAGGGACTGGGAAGGACAGAGGGGGTGCTGCAGAGCAGCATGCTGGGCACCCCCACACAGTC
>NW_020701582.1:0-1148 GCF_002925995.2 Terrapene triunguis | reverse complement strand
CATTTGCAGTCTTTACAGATAACACCCCATTGACATATTTGCAAACCACAAACTAGGCGCATTGGAGCAACCGTGGGCTTCCTGTCTGGCAAATTACAACTTCACTATCAGAACAACCGACTGCACAGAATTAATGTGAATGCCAGTGTCGTCTAGGCTGCCACAAAAGGTGATTCCAAAAGAAGACTCGGGTGAAAGGGAGGCTTTAGAAATGCCGCCGTTTCTAAATGTTCCTATCGAGGAAGTACAGGTTTATTAACAATATTACTATGAGTGCGCAACTGGTGAAAGAGCAATTATCAGTGGTTCACTGTCAAACTAAGAGGGTGTATCTAGTGAGGTCCTACAGGGGCCAGTCCTGGGTTGAATACTATTTAATATTTTCATTAATTACTTGGATAATGGAGTGGAGAATCTGCTTATAAAATATGCAGATAACACAAAGCTGGGAGAACTTTGAAGACAGATTTAGAATTCCAAACAACTGACAAATTAGAGAATTGATCTGAAATCAACAAGATAAAATTAAATAAAGACAAGTGCAAAGTACTTAAGAAGGAAAAATCAAATGCACAACTACAAAATGGAGAATAACTGGCTAGGTGGTAGGACTGCTCAAAAGGATGATCTAGAGGATATACTGGATCACATATGAATGAGTCAACAATGTGATGCAGTTGTTGAAAAGGCTAATATCATTCTCTGGAGTATTAACAGGAGTGTCAGACACGGGAGGTGATTGTCCTGTTCTAGTTGGCACTGGTGAGGCCTCAGCTGGAGTACTGCATCCAACTCTGGGTGCCACGCTTCAGGAAATAGGTAGGCTTACCTTCAGTCAATATGAAGCGTGGCACCCAGAATTGGATGCGGTACTCCATCTAGAACAACTGATGGCTTCCTCTTTATAACAGCCCTTAACATAGTTGAAAACTGTTTTCAGTTCCCCTTCAGTCGTCTTTTCTCAAGACTAAACAGACCCAGCTTTTTTAATCTTTCCACATAGGTCAGGTTTTCTAAACCTTTATCATTTTGTTGTTCTCCTCTGGACTCTCTCCAATTTGTCCCTGCCAGGGGCCCCCAGCCTGCCCCCCTGCACAGCCCCTCCCTGCCAGGGGCCCCCAGCCTGCCCCCCTGCGCAGCCCCTCCCT
>NW_020701581.1:0-2032 GCF_002925995.2 Terrapene triunguis | reverse complement strand
GGCTCCCTGTGGAGAAGGAGGGAGCCAGGGCGGGCTCCTTGGGTGACCGCTGGGGAGAAGGCCCAAACACCACCGACGTGGGCCTGTGAAGCCGGGCAGTTGTGGGGTTAGAGTACATTGCTCCCTGTTGGCTTAGGGGCCCTAGACCAGCAACCATAGCAGAGGGGTACCACCTAGAGACAAGGGGCTAAAATCCTGTGAGGAGGGAGGCAATTAGGCTGACAGTAGAACCAGCAGGGGTCTATTAGGCCAACAGCAGGACCAGCATGGGATGACTGGGCCGACGGCAGGACCAGCACGAGGCGATGGGGCCGACGGCAGGACCCGTGCCTGGCAAACAGGCCGATGAGAGGACCAGCAGCAGGGATGAATGGGCTGATGGCAGGACGAGCATGGGGAGACTGGGTTGATGTCAGGACCAACGCTGGGCAAACAGGCCAACGTCAGGACCAGCGGGGGTCAACTGGGCCAACAGCAGGCCTAGCACCAGGCAAACAGGTCAATGGCAGGACCGGCACTATATGTGTCTATGTCTAAGTGACCAAGTGACTGATGATTTGGGTACCTCAAGTTTGGGGGTCTGGTTTTCAGAGGGTGGGGACTCAGCACTTCCTGAAACTCAGGCCCTTTAACGTAACTCAAGTTGGGGCCCCAAAATTGCTGCTTACTCTTGTTAATTTAGGCCTTAACTCTAGCATGACAAGCGGGGACTTGGAGTCACCTGTGCCAGACAGCTAAGGAGTCCTCTAGCTCCTGTCGAAACACACACGCAGGTGTAGGGCTGGGGCTGGAATGCACATGAGCACATGTGTAATGGGGACTGAGGTGGGGGGAGCGAGTGTCAGGAATGGGGAGTTACTGAGGTACAGGAGGGTGGGGGGGTCAGATCTAGCTCGTCCCTGCCTGGCTGGGCTCCACAGGCATCATGGCAAGGGGCGTCTGAAGGTGGGATCTGATGGTTCATGGGTTTCTTATCAATAGCCTTCACTTGCCCCAGAATGGCTTTATTGTCATCAAGCAGCATGTGTAACACCAGGTACATGGCAGTAGAAAGCGTTGCTTTATCTAAATGTAAGCAGGGGCTGAATGAGCTCTCCCCTGACCTCTAGCGATGAGCTGAGGGACAAGACTGCAGGAACAGCCCATGTTTGCATAGACACACTTACACTACCTAGGCGCGTAGCACGATGGGGCTGCTTTGCCAAAGTGATCCCTTTTGCCTGGTGTTGGGTTTCACAAGTCACTCGAGTGCAGGGGTAACGAAATGTTGTTGTCCTTATTGTATGAGTAAAGGGGGACAGAACTGTACGTCGCCTGCCCTGATTGACGGGATGACCCTGACTTGAATCTCGCTCACTAAGCAGGATGCCAAGTGCCAGTAAAGGAAAGAGAAGGTAGGACCAACAGATGTTCCTGGCTGGTGAGGTGGGCTTTGATTTAAGGAAGCCAGGACACCATTCGATTCTCTCCTCTCCACTGTTTAAAGACAACGGAGTAGGTTCAACTGAGATTCCTTGTTTTGTTCAATGATCACTAGAGCTGGGATCACTGACAACCAGGTGCTGAGCCTTACACCTGCTGTTGGATGGTGTTGCAGTGAAAGAGACTGTGCAGCCTGCAGTAGCAGTGCGGTTCCCCGCTGCCCTCTGAAATCTCTGAGAGTGGGGTTAAGTGGTGGAACCTCAGAATGTAACGTTGCAGCAGAGACGCTGTGGTGGCAGAGGGCAGCAGCAGAGAGACTATGGTGGCAGAGGGATGACGGCAGCGGAGCAACCCATAGCGCCGTGGCCAACGGCGGCAGAGTTTAACAACAGTGGCAGCTCCGTGAACAGTGGCAGCTGTGAGCCAGTTGTAGTGGTGACTGCAGCAGCTGAGACTTTGCTCAACTCCTACCTGGCCGGGGGTGGGCGGTGAATTCATGTGAACATACCTTTGAACTCAGGGTCTTCGCTGACCAAGGACAGCACCTGTGAGTGGGGTGCCGCGGGGGGGAGGGGAATGGCAGGTTAAAGGAGCATTTGTACCTCTGACT
>NW_020701580.1:0-1031 GCF_002925995.2 Terrapene triunguis | reverse complement strand
GGGTGAAGGGTTAATTCGGATTAACGCAGCTAAATCCGAATTAAAGTCGTAGTGTAGACCAGGCCTAAATGTAAGCAGGGGCTGAATGAGCTCTCCCCTGACCTCTAGCGATGAGCTGAGGGACAAGACTGCAGGAACAGCCCATGTTTGCATAGACACACTTACACTACCTAGGCGCGTAGCACGATGGGGCTGCTTTGCCAAAGTGATCCCTTTTGCCTGGTGTTGGGTTTCACAAGTCACTCGAGTGCAGGGGTAATGAAATGTTGTTGTCCTTATTGTATGAGTAAAGGGGGACAGAACTGTACGTCGCCTGCCCTGATTGACGGGATCACCCTGACTTGAATCTCGCTCACTAAGCAGGATGCCAAGTGCCAGGAAAGGAAAGAGAAGGTAGGACCAACAGATGTTCCTGGCTGGTGAGGTGGGCTTTGATTGAAGGAAGCCAGGACACCATTTGATTCTCTCCTCTCCACTGTTTAAAGACAACGGAGTAGGTTCAACTGAGATTCCTTGTTTTGTTCAATGATCACTAGAGCTGGGATCACTGACAACCAGGTGCTGAGCCTTACACCTGCTGTTGGATGGTGTTGCAGTGCAAGAGACTGTGCAGCCTGCAGTAGCAGTGCGGTTCCCCGCTGCCCTCTGAAATCTCTGAGCGTGGGGTTAAGTGGTGGAAGCTCAGAATGTAACGTTGCAGCAGAGACGCTGTGGTGGCAGAGGGCAGCAGCAGAGAGACTTTGGTGGCAGAGGGATGACGGCAGCGGAGCAACCCATAGCGCCGTGGCTAACGGCGGCAGAGTTTAACAACAGTGGCAGCTCCGTGAACAGTGGCAGCTGTGAGCCAGTTGTAGTGGTGACTGCAGCAGCTGAGACTTTGCTCAACTCCTACCTGGCCGGGGGTGGGCGGTGAATTCATGTGAACATACCTTTGAACTCAGGGTCTTCGCTGACCAAGGACAGCACCTGTGAGTGGGGTGCCGTGGGGGGGAGGGGAATGGCAGGTTAAAGGAGCATTTGTACCTCTGACT
>NW_020701579.1:0-1115 GCF_002925995.2 Terrapene triunguis | reverse complement strand
GGCTCCCTGTGGAGAAGGAGGGAGCCAGGGCGGGCTCCTTGGGTGACTGTTGGGGAGAAGGCCCAAACACCACCGACGTGGGCCTGTGAAGCCGGGCAGTTGTGGGGTTAGAGTACATTGCTCCCCGTTGGCTTAGGGTCCCTAGACCAGCAACCATAGCAGAGGGGTACCACCTAGAGACAAGGGGCTAAAATCCTGTGAGGAGGGAGGCAATTAGGCTGACAGTAGAACCAGCAGGGGTCTATTAGGCCAACAGCAGGACCAGCATGGGATGACTGGGCCGACGGCAGGACCAACACGAGGCGATGGGGCCGACGGCAGGACCCGTGCCTGGCAAACAGGCCGATGAGAGGACCAGCAGCAGGGATGAATGGGCTGAGGGCAGGACGAGCATGGGGAGACTGGGTTGATGTCAGGACCAATGCTGGGCAAACAGGCCAACGTCAGGACCAGCGGGGGTCAACTGGGCCAACAGCAGGACTAGCACCAGGCAAACAGGTCAATGGCAGGACAGGCACTATATGTGTCTATGTCTAAGTGACCAAGTGACTGATGATTTGGGTACCTCAAGTTTGGGGGTCTGGTTTTCAGAGGGTGGGGACTCAGCACTTCCTGAAACTCAGGCCCTTTAACGTAACTCAAGTTGGGGCCCCAAAATTGCTGCTTACTCTTGTTAATTTTGGCCTTAACTCTAGCATGACAAGCGGGGACTTGGAGCCACCTGTGCCAGACAGCTAAGGAGTCCTCTAGCTCCTGTCGAAACACACACGCAGGTGTAGGGCTGGGGCTGGAATGCACATGAGCACATGTGTAATGGGGACTGAGGTGGGGGGAGCGAGTGTCAGGAATGGGGAGTTACTGAGGTACAGGAGGGTGGGGGGTCAGATCTAGCTCGGCCCTGCCTGGCTGGGCTCCACAGGCATCATGGCAAGGGGCGTCTGAAGGTGGGATCTGATGGTTCATGGGTTTCTTATCAATAGCCTTCACTTGCCCCAGAATGGCTTTATTGTCATCAAGCAGCATGTGTAACCCCAGGCACATGGCAGTAGAAAGCGTTGCTTTATCTAAGGGTATGTCTACACTACAGGATTAATCCGAATTTAGATAATTCGAAT
>NW_020701578.1:0-10683 GCF_002925995.2 Terrapene triunguis | reverse complement strand
GGGGGGGAGGGGAATGGCAGGTTAAAGGAGCATTTGTACCTCTGACTTTCACACGGCAAGGGGGAGACACTGTGGCAAAGGACACGGCCCAATGTACTCTGGGGTGGGTCTTAATTCATGGTCACATACTTTCGAATCATGGTTGTGGTGTTTTCCCAAATGAATGCTGGGTTCCTTTCTCCTTTTTATTGAACGTTTTCTTTGCAATACACAGACTCAGTGCTTGTGAGAGGGAAAATATCGCCTCTTAGTGTCACCCTGGGGTGATGCTTAATTTAGGGTGACCAGACAGCAAATGTGAAAAATCGGGACGGGGGTGGGAGGGTAATAGGAGCCTATATAAGAAAAAGACCCAAAAATCGGGACTGTCCCTATAAAATCAGGACATCTGTCACCCTAGCTTAATTTTCCCAGTTTATTGGGTTGGGACTGGAGCAGGTTCTGTTTTGTATTGTTAAGAGGAACCCCTAAAAGGGGTGCCGTTGGACACTCAGCCATCCTGCACCCTCAGTTACGTTGTGCAGCCCCAGGGAACTCATGGCTCGCGCCCAGGACAGAATGTGGACTTCTCCACACTGGAATCTCTTGCTGAAAAGGGTGGGCTCTGCTGGTCACATGGCGAGTTAGGCAGGAGGTAGAAATAAAGGGCATGTCTGTGCTGCAAGAAAAGCCCAACAGCAGCGTAAGTCTCAGAGCCAGGGGATACAGACTCCGCATCAGGCTACAGTGGTAAATATAACTGTAGATGTTCCCACGCAGGCTGGAGCTCGGGGTCTGAGACCCACTCCTTTTGCCCGGTTTCAGAGCCCAGGTGCCAGCCCAAGCAGAAACGGCTACACTGCTATTTTTAGCACCATAGCGCAAGCCCCGTGAACCTGAGTCTGGAGACCTGGCTTCTGAGGCTCGCTGCCATGGGTGGTTTTTTGCAGTGTAGATGTGTCCAAAGTTATCAGTGGGTCTTTTTCGGGGGGCCTATCTGCTAATAATGCCCCCTTGCTCAGACACCCAGGGCCTGGGGGTCCTTTATTCTTCACGAACTATTTAGCAGACCTGCTCCACTCACATAAATGAAACTGAATCCTGCCATATGAGGACTGGTTCAAATGAAAGGACAATATGGACACTCCTCCCCCAATCCCCATCTGTCCCCTCTAGCAAGGGCCAGTGGCTGGAAGGTGAAGACGACAAACTTCAAAATGGAAATAAGACGCAAATATCTAACAGTCAGGGTGTCTGATCAACGTCACAGATTACCTAGGGACATGCTTTGATTTAGTTGGGTTGGTCCTGCTTTGAGCAGGGGGTTGGACTAGATGACCTCCTGAGGTCCCTTCCAACCCTGAGATTCTGTGATTCTATGCTAAATTCTTCATCACTTGGCCCCTTTAAGTCAAGACAGGATGTCTTCTTCTAAAAGATACGCTCTGATCCAACCCTGGGTTATTTGCCGGATGTGGGAATCACTGGGTGAGGTTCTCTGGTGTGTGCTATGGAGCAGGTCAGACTGGATGATCTAATGGTCCCTCCTGGCCTTAGAATGTGAGAGTCTATCTTATGTGATGAGATGATGGGTTTAGGGGGGACTAGGGGCATACCTAGACCTAGAGAAAACCTCTCCCTACCAAGGGGGCAATCTCCATCTCTCCTACGCTCTATGGCTGCTGGTGGGGAGTGGGGGGGGGGGGGGGGGGGGGGGGGAGAATAGTGTGGGTCAGACACATTTTTCTTTGGCTCTCGCGACCAGCCACAGCAGTGAAGCACCGTACAGGAGAGGGAAGAAGCTGTTGTAGGAGGCGCCCAGCAGCCAGAGCGCAGAGAAGCTCCTCATCTCCACCGCAGCCGTGATGTACGCAACAATCAGCTGGGTCTGGACCCAGGTCAGGGCCTGATACAGCACCTTGGTGTGCCGGGACTTTGCAAGTGAACGGAGAAAAGGGTGAATCCGGTAATCGGCCTCCACCATCGCTGCCCAGCACAAGAAGCCAAACACTTGCCCTGGGTGGAGCCCATGCCACCAGGCCGAGAAGGCAAAGGTGGCCAAGAGGGGCTGGGCCGGGCTGCACTGGAAGACGAGTCTCCTCAGCCACCGGGAAGTGCTCTTGTTCCAGGTCCTGGTGAAGAGGGCTATTCTGTTGGTGGTCTCCAAGGTCCATATGTCTGCATCAGAGAGGTCGCCGCAGGCAGCCTCTGCACCGGGGGCGTGGCCACGCTCCAGCCCAAAGCCCGCTGTGCTGAGGAGAGCCTCGTCGAGCACCCACTGGGAGTAATAAGCCAGTTTGAAGAGCAGGGCGGAATGCCACATGACATACACGCAGCCAAAGCCGGTGCAGTCCGTCATGCGGGCCAGCGGGGCCACGCAGATCCTCACAGCCGTTCTCAGCAGGTGCAGAGCCAGGGCACGAAGGCATTTCTGGCCTGCAGCCCTCCAGGAAGCTGTGGGGCGTGAAGCGCATGAGCCCTGGATCTGGTCCTGAAATCTCCGAAAGGAGCATAGCGGGCCTCCCAGCAAGGCAGGGAAAAAGAGCAGATAGCTGCATAGAGGCAGCGCCCGCAGCAGTGGCTCCCTCCCATCCCCCCACTCAGCTGCCATAGTCACCTTCCCTTCGTGGATATCCAGAGCCAGCGATGTGACCTTCTGCGTCTGCAGCATGAGCGACGAGAGGGCGATTGTCAACCTGCAAGGGGGGGAGAGAGCAAGCGGAGTGGCGGTGAACGGGGTCCCGTAGTGCACACCAGGGCTGGTGTTGCCCTGAATGGACACGAAACGGTGCTGCGTGCGAGGTCACGCTGGGCGGAGGGCGCCCGAGAGCGACATGGCCTCCTCCAGGCGACATGACCTTGGGAAAGTGCCGGAACATGGTTCCGTTCCAGCTCCGCTACTACCAGGGGGCAGCTGCAGCATCAGCCCCTTCTGTGCTGGCGTGGATTGAGGCGCATACTGGCTGCATGGGGCTGGACCCGGCCTGTATAAACATCAGGTCATAGCGGGCGGAGCTCTGCCTCGGCCTCCCTCTCTGTGCTCCAAACACGACTTAATACGCAGCCACTAACCACTGCCCTGCCCCTCCCATTTTCCTGCCTTACGCAGCTGTACACATGGCTGAGCCAACCCTGCTACATGTCTGCAGGGCCAGTGCTTCCACTAGGCAACCCTAGGTGGTCGCCTAGGGCGGCAGGATTTGGGGGGTGGCATTTTGCCGCCCTCGGCGGAAATTCGGCGGCGGGGGGTCCTTCCGCTCCGGGTCTTTGGCGGAAATTCGGCGGCGGGTCCTTCACTCGCTCCGGGACCCGCCGCCGAAGTGCCCCGAAGACGCGGAGCGGAAGGACCCCCCACCGCCGAATGCTCAGAGGAGGAGCGCTGCCGCCTCGGGCGGCAAAAACCCTGGCGCCGCTCCTGCCTGTCTGCAAAAACCAATGGACTCCGCGAGCCAGGTGGCACCAACCTCAATACCCACGCCACACACCCGGACCTTGAAGCCTCCGCATGCTTAGTGACTGCCTGGTTATTTGCGGTGGGCCTGCTCTGCTTCCGTCTGTTCCCCTGAACGTGCCTGGCACCGTCCCTGCATCTTGCCAGGAGGAGCCGGCCGGACCCAGTGCGCAGTCAGAGCGTGGGATGCCCAAGTGGGACATCTGAGTCAGGACAGGGCTGGGAGCAGACTGGCATCTTGATGGATGAGAAGTGATTCCAGTGCTGCCCTGGGGGGATGCTGAGCGCCCGGCCTGGCGAGCGAATGCTGGAAAGGTCATGAACATTTCACATCCGGTATATGGAAAAGTTGGGGCCACCTGATTTTAGCCCTTAATGCCTCTGGAAGGTGCTGAGCATGAGACGGAAAAGGAAGAACCAGGCTGTTAAACGGTGGGGGAAATCTTCTCCCTAGAATGCTGAAGACAAGCTTTGTGAAATACCGGGAGAGCTTGCTATAGCATTTCAGGTGAGAAGAGAGGGCATGGTGTTAAGGGACACGGACTGTCCTCAGGGGAGTATGACTGCCCCTAGGGACCACGCAGATTCTGCTCTCAGTTATGCCCAGAAAAATCTGGACAAGTCTTGATGCAAAATCTGGCCCAGGCTGCGTCATTTGAGGAAACAGGTGGGCTTGTGCACTGCTGCCTGATACCTGATGCACGGGGCTCCTTGCAGATAATGTTCTCTGTAGTGCAGGCCCAGGTGGCAGAGAGTCTGCCAGGACATCTGGACCACGAATGCCCACGTGTGGACCTGCAGTGGGCCGACTGAGTGGAAAATGGCCACGGAGCAGAAGGTGGGGATGAAGAGCAGCAGGGCGTACCATCCCATGGCAGCACACGCGAGAAGGCAGCCTCCCACCAGGAGCAAGACATACCTAGAAGAAATCAGAAATGTTTGCAAAGGCTTTCTGAGGCCGCGGAAGTTCAGTGGGTTTGGCGTTGCCCAGCACTAAGACTGCCTGTGGGTGAGGTGTGGCTCTCGATTCTCTCCTGGGCTGGCTTTGCCGTCCCTTGTAGCTTCTTGCCTTTGTACGGATTGCCCCTGCCTCCTCCCTCGTCAGTGCTGCTTCAGTAGTCTAACAAAGGGTCCCTGAGGAGCAGACAGCTCATGCTTCATTTCCAGACTCATCCCTCCACCAACCCCAAAGCAGACCTGGCCAAGTGCTGAACTTTCTCCAGGCCCTCTCCCCTGCTTCCACCCAAGCCCTGCTGGGTTCCCTCCTTGGAGGCTCTTCAATGCCAGCAATAGCTGGTGACTCTCAGGGTTAAGTACATTTTGTCTCTAAATCGTCACAAACTCACCAGCGTAGCCCTGCTCTTTAGCCAGCCCTGCCACAACATCGTCCCTGGGCCAACGGAGGCTTAGTTCCCCACACCAGTGCGGCTGTGTTTGACATCACCCCTCTTGGCCACACACTCTTCTCTGAACCCGACAACGTCTCCTGGGCAGCAGGCGAGACATTCCCCACACTGCTGTGCTCCGCTCTTCCTGGCAGAGCTTGGCACTCACCCAGGGGCAGAGGGAACCCATCAGGGCACTTGAAGCTGTGCCTCCCTGGGTAGTTTCCTAACCCTAACAGAGCACCATGCTGCTGATCGTCACAAGCGCGAAGGCGCTGAGCATTGCCAGCTCTCTGATCTCCAGGGACTCACCTACCACCAGCATCGTCTTACGCTTTTCTCTGCGTTAGCTGCCCATCTTTTCCTGTTCCTCCACCCTTTAGAGGCCGGGTACCTGTGCAGCCTAGATACGCATCTAACCTGATCGCTGCTGTGACTGGCAGGGTGGAGGATGCCACATTCTAACCTCCCAATGAGACAGGTGCCACTTGTGAGTTTGCCCTGCTAGCCAGCCAGGCAGATTCCAGAGGACTGTAGTCCATGGTAGATACACAGAAAGGGCTCCGGTGAAGTCCTCGCTCTGATTTGAACTTTGTATGTGTTCTCCAGGCTGGCAAATCCTCAGTGGAGTCTTTGGCCCAAACTGTCCAACCAGGGCATCCAACCCAAAGTGACTTGATTTCTAAAAGTACCGGTGACCTGCAGTGCCTTCACATGCTGGTGGGAGAGGGGGTGCTTGGCATCTCTGAAAATGTAGGCTTGTGCATTGAATCCAGCGGCTGGCTTTCTGTTTGGTTCATTGTACAGTAATTCCTCACTTAAAGTCGTCCCGGTTAACGTTGTTACGTTGCTGATCAATTAGGGAACATGCTCGTTTAAAGTTGTGCCATGCTCCCTTCTAACGTCGTTTGGCATCTGCCTGCTTTGTCCACGGCTTGCAGGAAGAGCAGCCCGTTACAACTAGCTGGTGGGGGCTTAGAACCAGGGTGGACCGGCAGCCCCCCTATCAGCTCCCCGCTCCCCTGTGCTGCAGCCACCCAGCAGGCTACCAATTGCCGGCAGTTCAGCTGTCCCTTCCCCCACTGCCATGTGCTGCCCTCTGCCTTGGAGCTGCTCCCCGAGACTCCTGCTTGCTGTGCAGGAGGGGAAGGGGGTGGCTAATGTTAAGGTGTCTCCCTCCCCCCTGCTCCTGCACCCCGCTTACCCCTTCTCCATATAGAGCAGGGAGGGGACACGGAGGGAGAGAGACAGCGAGAGCTTGGGGCAGCAGCTGCTGTCTCAACTTCCTGATCCACTTAAAAAGACAATGCACTTAAGAGTGGGTCAGCTTACTTAAAGGGGCAGTGTGCATCACTGGTGTGTGTCTGTCTCTGTCTGCTATGCTGTCTCCCCTCTGTGTTTGTGCTGCCTTGTGTGAGAGGCTATATTAACAACAATGTGTTAACCGTTGAGGGCTCAGCCGAGTGCTAGTTCATCATTTAGCAGCAAGGTATTCCCTGGGAAATATCCCTCCCTCTTCCACCCTCTGACTTCACCACCTCAACCAAGCTTCACAATCGTCATAGCTGTGAACAGTATTAAATTGTTTGTTTAAAACATATACTGTGTGTATATCTATATAATATATAGTTTTTTGTCTGGTGAAAAACATTTCCCTGGAACCTAACCCCCCCCCTACTTACATTAATTCTTATGGGGAAATTGGACTCGTTTAACATCGTTTTGCTTAAAGTCACATTTTTCAGGAACAACGTTAAGCGAGGAGTTACTGTATCACTTGACTGACCTGCAAGTCCCATTAACTCCAGAAGACCCGAGTGAACTTGGTGCGTTGATTTCCTCTCCCCACTCTTTCCTCAGATTATAACCAGTGACTGCTGCCTTCATGCCCAACTGCAGAGGTGAGGTTTTATAAATCACCTAACAGGAACACTAGTCCCTCTGCACGTCAGGGAGACTTGTGCTTCTGAGTCACTTAGGTGCCTTTGAAAATCCCACCTGAGGGTCACAAGTTCTTCACTGATTCCTTGGAACATGACCTGTGATTCGGATTCATATAATCTCTGCATCTTCAAGCCGGATCTGCTGTAGCTCGCGGGTCTTTAGGCATTTAATGATACTTTGTGATTCTCCAAGGCTGTTCATCTACGTATCTCAAAATACCTGACAAACATTAATTACATGGGGTGAAACCGAGGCACACAGAGGTTGTGATAAGGTCACAGTGTGACTCAGTGGTAATCATGAGTAGATACAGAGAGTTTTGATTCCCCTTCCCTAGGAAAGAGGTTAGCAAAATTGCCTCACCTGTGAAACCTGCACTTAGACTAGAATTCACCACCAAAGCTCATGAGCATGGAATTAAAGCAAACATGAAAGCATACCTGGCATTTAGCGAGAGAGACCCAGAGGTGCAGAGATAGTGAAAGGAAACGGCAAATGGAAACGCAACCAGCTGGTAGAAAGCTATAGGGTGAAGAGCAAGCGGACTTGCCCAATCCATTGAGAGCCTGCTTTTCAAGAGAGTTAATTCTGCAATGGTCTTCAGTTCCTGGGGCACCTGGATGAAGAACTGAAACTCCCGTCTTTCCCCCTTCTGTTTATATGGGGCAGGAAGGCGGGGTTAAAGCCAAACCCCAGATAAGCAGTGTAAATGTGTCTGTCAGAGAGCAAAGCCAGCGTGCTAAGGAAACAAGGTTATCTGAACTGGGGAGCCTGGCACACCGCGATACATGCAAGAAGAAAAGGAAAATATTCTCTGTTTTCGTAAATGCTATTTCTGCTAAGTGCCTTCGTCCCAGGGCTTGAGCTCACATGGAAAACATGCTGCTTCATATTTGGGCTGCTAAGTTCCTGAGTAATGTCCTGCTTTTCGATCCCAGGGAGCGTTACACACAGAGATAAGCAAGCGTTCTTTTCCAACAGGCAGCTTAAATACCAAGCTATTGGAACACCTTGACGATGGGCGAAATGACTTCAGCAATTATCCGAGGGCTAAACCAGGGCAGTCGCGTTTGCTTTGTCTCTGGGTTCTCATACCCCTGCCCCTGCAGCTGGATGGCGTCACATTCAAGCCGTTGGAAGGGCATGGAGGAGCCAGTGGAAAGACAGCAAATGAGCTAGACCTGCTGCCAAGGCTGCAGGAGGAGTTCAGAAGCAATACAGAGACACAACAGCTCCTTGCATGCACCCCAAGATGCATCCGGCTCAGGTTCTCCCTTCCCACGATCTCAGGGTCAGTCACAGCAGCCTTGGGTGTGTCTCTGGCCAGTTTACCTTCAATATGGTGTCAGGTGTGTAACTTTAGGCTTTAAAACATTGGCCTAAATGTAGAGCAGAGAGCTCCAAAATGTGCAGGCAAGAGCCACACACCCAGGAGCCATGGTGCAGCCAGTTCTGTAGTTCTGCTCCCCATGAGTGCCGTCCTGAGAGTCCCTCGCTCCAGGGAACGTCTGAGGCCTGGACACGCCTTTAGCCAGCTGGCTTTGTTGCCTGTAACAGAAGGATAGTGGATGTCCTGCTTCATCCGAATCCCTCAGCTCCAAGTGGTGGCGATGACTATGCCTTCGAAGGGGGTGAGGGGACATGCCAGTGGAGCTGGCTGTTCCCAGCTTCCCTCGTCCAGGCCAGGCCTTTATTTCCATGGGGGATTCACAGCACGCAGGGATGGCAGGAAGCTGTTGGCAGCTACAGGTGAGAAATGAGAATATGGAACAGGAGCCTTCCCCTCTGCGAGGTCCCCAAAGGCCATTTCAGGGCAATAAACGTGCTGGTGCTCCCATCCCTGCTGTGGTAACACAACTGCGGGACTGGGAATTTCAGGGCAACCGTTAGGCATTTCTGAAAGCTGGACCCTGCACCAACACTCACCCCAGGTGCACATATACATAGGGTGACCAGACGTCCCAGTATTAGGGGCCTTGTCTTATATAGGCACCTATACCCCCTACCCTGAAAACAGTGTCCCGATTTTTCACCCTTGTTCTCTGGTCACCCTACATCTGCAGTAAGTTAAGGGTCAGTTTAGCAGTGGTTACACATTCACTTACAGATCACTTTGTCCCCATGGAGGGGAGGTAACTGGCACTCAGCACTGCCCTGTGCTCCTCTCACAGCAGGACAGTTTATTACCCCTCTCAAAGGCTGGCAAACCAGGGCATGCAGAGGAAAGACCCCCAAAGATAAAAGTGAGCGTTCCAAGAGCAAACAAAACACAGACTTCAGCAAACCAGGCAACGTACAGTTAAGGTGTCATAGCCGCGTGCCCCCTTGGAGCACTACACAGTCCCTCAGGCTGATCACAGTGCATTTCCCCTGCTGTCCAGCCGCAGCAACACGCACTCCCTGGATCAGCGGTGCTGCACAGGGGCCCAGCAGTGGTCCATTGCAGGAGATGAACCAGAAGGGTGATTGGCATAGACAATGGCAGGTGGTGTTAGGGAAGGGTGATGTTATATTCCCAGGGTTAGCTCCACAACAGGATTTAGACACCTAACTGCCTGATCTGCTATTGATTATGCCCAATAGTGCGGGGATTAAGGCATTTGCCTGGGATGTGGCCAGGCATCTGATGTGCATAGGTTGGGATGACACCTTGGTGCCTGAGGAACAGATTGGGGAAGTGGGACACCTGCAGACAGTGATCCAGGATGGTGGGATAGACCCATAAGCCTGGACCAAGAAAATAGACTTGGGAATGCCTTCAGCATCTGCAGAGTAGTACAGTTGATTAAGAAACATGAAAAAGCTTTCTCACAACATCCTGTGGATTTCAGGTGTGCCACCCAGATACTGGACACCACACCCACCACAGTACATCCTCCAGTTAGCAATTGCTCCTGCTCTAGGAAAGGATAAAAGAGGTGTTGGAAGCTAATGTAACAAAAGAGGGTCACGGTCTATGGGCTGTGCCCACTGTGCTGGTTAAGACAAAAGACAGGAAACTGTCTTTGTGTAGATTCCTGAAAAGTGAACCAAGTCACCCATAAAATGCCTATCTCTTACCTAGAACTGATGATTCCTTACTGGCATTAATGTCAGCAAGTTTCTTCCCTACTATCGATGTAGCAAGTGTACTGGCAAATTCCCATGGTGCCAGAAGACCAAGAAAAAACTGCCTTTGTAACACCCGTGGTACTTTATGAATTTACAAAAATGTCATTGGGTTATGTAATGCTCCAGGGACATTTCAGAGATTGGTAGAGCGTTGCCTGGGCTCTGAGAACTTTGATACTGTTTTATTGTATCTAGACGACATCACTATATATTCAAAATCCTTTGAGAAACATTTGCAATACTTGCATGTGGTATTTGACCTATCTGGGACATACGGTGGCTACTGATCCAGAGAAACTGAAAGTGGTAGAGTGGCCAATACCTGCTGCTACAGTACAAGACGTTCTTGGGATTTGTCAGTTACCTCCAGTGTTTCTCTTAGCAGTTCATTCAATGGCAGAGCAACTTTAGCAAAGTGCTTAAGAAATCAACAGTGATAAGAAAATTTCTAAAGCTGCCCCGGTAAAATGGAGTGCATAGGGCAGCATTTGAAGAACTGAAATCTCCCCTAGTGCAACCACCTATCCTGGTATATCCAGATTATGAACTACCCTTTGGAGTGTACATTGATGCCAGCAACAAAGGATTGGGAGCTATTCTTGCCCAGGAGCAAGATGGCAGGGAGTGAGTTACTGCTTATGCAAGTCAGGGCTTAAAGAGATCTGAGAAAAAAAAAAAAGACGGGAAATACAATTTGTTCCAATTGGAATTCCTAGCGTTCGTCTGGGCAGTAACAGAAAAGTTTCAGCATTATCTTACGCAGCCTCATTTGCAGTCTTTACAGATAACACCCCATTGACATATTTGCAAACC
>NW_020701577.1:0-4167 GCF_002925995.2 Terrapene triunguis | reverse complement strand
GCCAGAGACGCAGCCCAGGGAGAGCAGATCCTGTGCTGGGAGCAGAGACGCAGCCACAGAGCCAGAGACGCAGCCCAGGGAGAGCAGATCCTGTGCTGGGAGCAGAGCTGCAGCCACAGAGCCAGAGACGCAGCCCAGGGAGAGCAGATCGTGTGCTGGGAGCAGAGACGCAGCCACAGAGCCAGGTGTGGTGAGCAAGTGGGACCAGCCAAGGGGGGACCTTGGGCAAAGGGCCCAGCACAGAAAGACACCCCCAGACAAGGGCCCTTGCAGGCCAGACCAGGAGGGGGACCTTAACCCTACGGGGGGCTGACGCTGGGAAGAAGGGTCCCACCACTCAAAGCCCGGAGGTGTGTGGCCACCACCATTGCAAGTGTCCAACCCGCAGCATCCCTGCAGCACAGCCAGGGCCTGAGACGGAAATCTGGGACTAACAAGGAACAGACTGTGAAGTGCCCTGATGTCCAGAGACAATGTTTGTGATGTTCCCTGCCACAAAGCGGGATGATGTGTTTTCCTTTAACCTTTCCCATTTTTCCTTATTCTTTTCTTTAGATTAATTGTTAATTAAACAACTTGCATTTGTTTTAAATTGTATGGAATAATCAGTGGGTCAGGGAGGTGCCCAGTACAGAGAGAGTACCCCGGAGTGGGGACACCCTAGCCCCTGTCCTAGGTGACCACAGCAGGGTTGGGTGTCAAGCCCCCCAGGAATCCTGGGCCCAGCCTTGTTGGGGTTACGAGGACTCTGCCAGACAGGAGAGTGGAAGGGGAGTCCTCAAGGGCAGGGAGGCCTCTGGGTAAAGGAAGTGGGAGCGAGGACTCAGATCCTTTCGCTAGCCCACTTCACCGGGGTAGTGCAGAAGCCCGGAAAGTTCCCCACAATAGCGGGACCATTCCCCCGCTTACATAATTGGCGTCACGAACAGGATCCTATCCACAGGGTCCACCCCATTGGTTTACTGGTTGAATTCTAGTTGCACGGTCCAGGCCTGGTTGAGCACCCTACCATGGCTGGAATTGAAGAACTGCGGGCCCAGTTTGCTGAACTTCAGCGCAGATTATCAGACCAAGCTGAGGCATTACAGCAAGCTAGAACAGAACAGAGAGAAGCCTTATCACTGGCTAAGGCAGTGATAGACCAACAGGCAGCAGAAGCTAAGAAACCCCCTACTATTTATGTCCCACGGGAGCGGAAGGTCACAGAGTTTGGTGGCTTCCCGACAAGACCAGGAGACATTACGGTAGAGGAGTGGGTCAAGTCTGTGAAGGCAGCTCTGCGTGTGCTAAGAGTACCTGAAGAAGATCATGTAGACTTCATAGAGGAACACCTCAAGGGCCAGGCCAAGGCCACAGTAAAGTTCATGGCAGGGGCGGACAAAAAAAATGTGGAAAAGGTATTTGAACTCCTCCTAGAAGTGTATGGGGACAAGGTACCTATTGGAACCCGACTAAAGGAGTTCTTTGAGAGAAAGCAGGAGCCCGGTGAAACTATCCGGGCATATGCATATGACCTCCAGGAGAAAATGAGCAGAGTGGAGCGGCGAGACCCTCAGCGAGTTCCAGACCCAGATACGGTTCTGAAAGAGCAGTTAGTGCTGGGGCTCCAGGATGATTCCCTCCGCCGTGAAATGAAAAGGAGGTTTAAGGAAGAGCCCAGTAAGAAGTTCCATGAACTCATGCAGGCTGCCATTATGTGGTCAGAAGAAGAGGAAGTTCCTGTGGCAGAGGCGGCCAAGCCTAACCCCCATACACGAAGTGGGGGCCTAGTGAATGCAGCTGCTGGGGAAAAGGCCCTGCCCCAAACAGAGCTAACATTGGAAAGCTTAAGTGAAGCTGTCCAAAAACTGGCGGTCCAACAGGGGGAGATACTGAAAGTAATGACCGAGTTGCTGAAAGAAAAAAATCCCATTAGTATGCCAAAGTATCCAAGGGCACCAGGATCCCGAAGAGCCCCACTGAAGGACGAGCTGGGAAGATACATTTGTTACACTTGTGAAAGGCCAGGACATACTAGCCGAGAATGTCCACTGAGAAGGAGAACAGAGTCCCAGGCACTCGAAACCAATGGGGCACCAGGAGCAAGTGGTCCATCTACAGTAGAAGGCCAAGCAGTGGCAGAAGGATTCCTAGGCCTGTCCTTTGTAGAAAATCCCTCTGCATACAGTGTTGAGAGGAACGTGGGCAGTGCCAGCATATCTAGCGACTTCTGTAAGCGAGCATTTGGAGACTGTCTAACTGCTGAAGTATGTATAGCAGGGGTGAAGACCAGATGTTTGTTAGATACTGGCTCAGAAGTCACCACCATTACTGAGTCGCATTTTCAAAAATATCTGAAGGACAAGGACCTGACCATGCACAGCACACGGTTTGTACGTCTAACAGCTGTTAATGGACTGGCAATCCCAGTGGTGGGGTGCCTTGAAGCAGACATAGAGTATATGGGCCAGACACTGCCAGGAAAATGCATCTTCATCCTGAAAGACAAAGCCTCAAAAGGGAGCCATATAGGAGAAGGAGTCCCAGGGATTCTAGGGATGAACATCATTAGTGAGCTGAAGGAGCTACTCTTACCAGGAGAAGGGACCAGGAGGATGAACTGTCACGAGCACTCTACGAAGAATGCTGTGCTGAGTAAAGTACTGGCTCGAGCGGAGAGGCAGAGTCTTTCCCTGGGCCCCACAAGGCATATGGGAAATGTTAAAGTGGGCAGAGAACGGAAGACCATTATTCCTCCTTGGAGAGGGAAGATCCTGGACGAACACAGCTGTGTACCAGGAAATGAGCTGCAGGTGATGAGGGAGAAGGGAGGACGAGTTACCTTTCTTCAAGAAAGATGTGATGGGAGACTGCCAGTTCCAGTTCAAGCGGCACGCCAAGGGCTGGTTCCTGCACATGTGGCTAACATAAGGGCGTTGCCAGAGAAGCATCAAGAAATCTTTTCTAAGAATGAGGTGACCAATTATGATGACCAGGTCAAAGGTCACCATGACAGGCTGAAGACAGCTTGGAAAGTTGCTCTCAGTACAACTAAAGAGACAGCCCAAAGTAGGAAAAGGACTTATGATAGCAAGTCCAGTGGGACTCTCATCAGATCTGGTGACTGTGTACCAGTTCGTAGCCGTAGACGCCGGAGATGTAATAAAATACAGGACAAATGGAAGCCAAATCCCCCCACTGTGGTCATCCACAACAATCCCGAACTGCCAGTGTACGCTAACCAGCCTGAACGAGGAGATCCTGGGATAGTAGTACATAGGGACCAGTTGAAACATTGCACTCTTAGTCCAGACAGGGACCATAGGAGGCGTAGATCAGTACACCCCGAGGAGGCTGAAACCAATTGGGAAATGGTTCTAGACCCACAAACCGAATACAGAGGGGGACAGAGTGGGGCAAACCCAAACCCTAACAAGAATGGCCAGATCCTTCAAACTGACCCAGTATTACCTGAGGATAGGGAAATAGAAAATATGGGTAACGAACCACCAGTCTTAAGAAGGTCCCAGAGGGCTAATAAGGGTGTACTTCCTGTTAGACTTAGAGATAATTATGTTATTGGTTCTATGTAGTGTTTTAATGAATATTGTTATGTATGGTATTAAGAAGTAGATGTGGAATGTTAAATATGTTAAATGTTCTTTTGATAATTGTTAATGGGTTGTTGATATAAAATGATGTGGGTATATGTTGTTACTATGGGGCCCGGATGTACCGGTGTGAATATTGTGGATGTGGCAGTATTTTAGCAAGGGGGAATGTAAGGGGACTGTTGCCCCCTTACTAACATTCAGTGGGGGTGTTTTGATTGGCTTGCTCCCGGTACTAAAAGGGGAAGGGTCGATGGCAAATCAGGAGCCTGAGACTGACAGTCCCCAGGAACAATGGGGAGAGGCCAATGCTCCAGATCAGCCTGATTGACAGGGCGGGCAGGCTAATCAGAGGGTCAGGAGGCCAGGGAGGTCCCGTCCGCCGTGTGAGCTGGAATTGCCTGGGTCAGACTGAGTGGGGCCGAGCTAAGGAGAAAGCAGGGGCCCAGGCTGAGCTGGAGAGCAGAACCGTGCCAGATCCAGAGGGGCCAGAGACGCAGCCCAGGGAGAGCAGATCCTGTGCTGGGAGCAGAGACGCAGCCACAGAGCCAGAGACGCAGCCCAGGGAGAGCAGATC